>NC_136012.1:1098042-1253042 GCF_048128805.1 Centroberyx gerrardi
TCTGACGCCATCTAGTGGTCAGAAAAATTGCTTATTGCAGCTTTAAAATGTGCTACCCCCCTGTCGTTAGAGTTTGATTTTTAGAAAATCCACTGTCACTATGAATGGATGTCACTGAATGAAGCTCAACTTATTTAGTGTAGCCTATCATATTACACCAACACTGAATTATTTGTTTAGAGTACTTCCATCATGTTAAGACAATTATTCATCAAGAACAGGTCAACGGGGTTGTATGCAGAGTAAATGGATAAATTATACTTTTTCAGTATGGGTACCATACATTACCATGAAAGCACAATAGAGCCAGTTGAAATTGAAACTGAAATTGAGACAGACAGAAACGAAAATTGAGCCAGAGGGAGAGAGACTTGCAGAATCATGCTTACAACACGAGACACTTAGATCATCTCCAAAACCACATGTCTTTAAGAGTTCATTATCCTTAAACAACTTCAATAAGAAATTGACAGGAGATCTAAACCAAGCATCTCTCTCTCTGAATTTACACAAATCTTGTTTAAATTTATTTTAATCCAATATTAACCCACAGTGACTGTGTTCCACAATTTTGTTTTCTTATGTTGACTAATTTCACATACTGTGAGGGAGAAACTCAGAGTCCGGACCCAAATGCAAACACCGGTAGACAAAGTACATAGGCTGAAGCAGGATGCTTTACTTGTAGAAAACAAGCAGTAGTACAGTCGGCAACAGGTACAATCCAAACAATCCAAATCAGCAGGCAGGCAAAGGAATCAATAAATCAAAAAATGGCAGGTAACATTATAGAACGCAAGAACGCTAAGAAAACTCAGACGATCTGACAAATATTACAGGGGAACACAGACTATATATACACACTGAGACTAATGAGAGAACAGGGAACAGCTGGCTGGATTGGATGGAGTCTATGAGCTGATAGGCTGATAGCAGGCAGGTGAAGGTGGGACAAAGTCACAGGACTAATTGGCTGATGGCAGACAGGTGTGTAGGTGCAGAAGGCGGGAACCCAGAAGGCAAGGCAGGAACTACAGGGCAACACACAGACACACAGAACACGAGACAAGACTAGGGAGAGATGGAGGTAGATGCAGGTGTAGCCATGACACATACATATATAGATATGTATACATATATTTTTTCACTTATTTTGGTTGTTTCTTATTTATTAATTTGTTTACTTTATTTTGTGTTTGTCCTCGTACACATATTTTTGTTATACTGTTACCATGCTGTTATGTGTCCAAATTGCATCAATTATTACCAATATTACCAATATTATTGTTTTAATTCCTATATCTCTTTCTTTTCCCCTTTATACCAATTTTTATCATGTGCAAATAAAAAAAAATAAAAAAATCAAATCAGAGAGAGTGAGAAAGACAAACATGGCTACCCAAAATGCAACAGCATTTCCCCCATAGCAATCAGAGGGAATTGTACAGTGGAGGGAGTGTAAGGACGCAGGAGGAAGACACAGTGATTTGTTGGTAAAAAGGGTAAAAAGGTAAAAAGGGATAGGAATGAGCAAACAGGTGGGAATGGACAGGATCATCAATCATCTGAATGATTTAAAAGGCAAAAAAGTAGTTCAGCTGTGATGAGGAGCAGGTGCAGGAGAGGTTCAACTGCGCAAAGTGAATCTTATGAAGCTGACTAAAATATTGAAGAACGCTGTGGGAGACGTTCTGTTTGTTACAGTCCTTCCTGATGGGAATCTGCTGGTGGGATGTGGTAATGAGGGACAGATAATTAAATCTTTCCAGCTATGTGGGAGGAGTAAAAGTTATTGGTGCCGAGAGAGTAGGAGTGAATGTTAACAATGAAGAGCTAAAGAGCAATTTAAAAGGAGACAAAATAAAGAATGTCCAGAAAATTAAACCAATAAAAGATGGGGTGAGGAGGGGCAGGTAAACTGTAGTGATTGAATTCAAGGACGAGATCATTCCAAAATGGGTGTTTTGGGGATTTCTGAGTTATAATGGGAGGGTTTATGTCCTGAAACCCGATGAGATGCTCTAATTGTCAGAGGTTTGGCCATGTAGCTGCAAGATGCAAGAATCCACAAAGGTGTGCTTGATGTGGGGGCGGGCCATGAGTGTGTGTGGGAAAGGGGTACAACCACAGAAATAGAATGGATAGAACAGTCATTCCCATTCAAATCAACGTTCCTGTCAGTTGAGTTCTGACAGTTTGCTAAGATCTTGTGCAACAGACTCATCTGCACAGTTCTCAAGCAAGTGTGACTCACACTTTACTTAGCCCAGACTTGCATTGTCACCATAGCAATTAACCCTTAAAATGACACAATTGCCCTTTTATTTGGTACTAGCCAAATTATCATGGCAAACAGCGGAAGGACCGTTCATTCATTCAAGTTATATGGGTACAAACTAACTGCTGTAACTGTGGAGGAGCATATAGTGTTGCATATGGAGGATGTGAGGTAATGAAAAATGAAGTCGAGATACAAAAAGTGAAACCAAACAAAAATATGATTTCTTATGCGGAAAGGAAATAAACGAGAAGATGTTTGTCGACAAGAGGAAGCTGGTTACCTATATTGCAGGGGGATTTATAATAGCACTGCAGGTGTCCAAACTGCACAAGATCCACTTGATAGTAAAAGCAGCAGTGCATCATCTTGGATTAACTAGGCTCACATTACATGGGAAGAAGAGAGGGATGACCTCAAAATTCAGTCTAGTCAGGAACCTCCATGTAGGATTAAAAGGTAGAATTTAGTCTCTGGTCTACACTCCGAAGCAGAAGGTGGCGGTAATGCACCTATGACGCTTGTTGTCAACCGCCATTAAAAGACAAAAAGAAGAAGAAAAATACCACCATAGCAACGAAAATAACAAAGATGGCGCCCTTTGTTACTGTTGCCTTTTCATCTCTAAATCTCTTGTGTTTGCTTCTCACGCGTGTTGCCGCCACAACTGAGGAAAATTCAACGAGCTACGACTCAAACACCACTGTGTCTACCATCCAGAATGTAACAGATGTGGACAATTTTACAACTCTACAGCCCAAGTTAGACACAACCCCGACACACGGCTACAGCACGACGGAGGATCCAGTACAACCCTCCCTGTCTACCGACCCCCTGCCTCTGTCCGGCCGGCTGCTGTCTCCTGTCACAGATGGTATGTGTCGCTAGGCTGGCTATATTAACCCACTTCTCCATACTTAGAATCATTCTATAAAGTCCGAGATGTGACAGTGTGTCGTGTGTGGGGGTAACATAACGCCAAACTACGTTCAAAACGGCAATTTAACGTTTCATTGTTCATCAACAAACGTAAATCGCTGATAGATAATGTAACCGCTCTTCAGTGCGGCGTAACTAACCCAATACACCAAGCAGCAAATACATAATTCAATTTCAAGTTTTAAAATGATTTCGCCTGCTATTCCCACAATCCATGTTCCTCCGTCATAATACACTGTGGAGGTTGATAGCTAACTAGCTAGCGAGCCGTGTGTGAATAATTACATAAATTGAGATTTTATTGAAATAAAGTGCTGCTTGCTGAATGCTGAATTTGCCAATAGATTATAACGACTCATAAAAGGTCGTAGGTCATGTTCTGCCAGGTGTAGCCTATTCTTTTGAAGGTAATCCAAGGCAACAATAAACTGCCAGATTTTTGAATGGATTTTGGCGGAACGAGCTCTCGTGGGACCATATCGGGTCTGGCTCGTGCGTAAAGACACCAGCAGAGACGCCAGCACTAAGTAAAGTTGTAGCTAGCTGTATTGCTGCCCAACTACTTTCAGCTTCCTCAATCAGCAAGAATAAGAAAGGTGAATCAAAAAGCTTTATTGTGCGTGTATGAAAGCCATTCTGACCGGTGCATTGATGTGTGTCAGTCGGCAGGTTGTGTCCATGTGATGAACAGGGGGACCTGTGTGACATCAACTGCTGCTGTGACAGAGACTGCAGTGAGGAAGTGGCTCTGTTCACCGGCTGCACAGTACACACTGTCAGGCAAGTCATCCAGCAAGATTTGCGGCTATTAATTGGACTTCACTGATATGGGTTTTTTATATTATAAATATTGTAATTTAGCATTTGTCATGAAGTAGTCAGTGTTTCCTCCAGATTTTTATTCTTAGCAGGGTGGAAAGGCCTCTGAAACAGCATTTAGACTACAACAGGATACTAAAACTTTCCACTGAAACCCAGGATAATAATGAAGCATAGACAAACAGTGTAGTATTGATCAATTCTACAATAAATATGCAACTATTCAAACTTCATCATATCCATCATATCAGGGGTGGATCACACTGACTGGACCAGATCCCAAAGACAATATTGGCATCATATATTGGTTTAACCCTGGTTATTGGCCCTTTTCACATCATCATGGTAACAGCTTCCATGCTGAGAAACCGGTGCATTACAACTTCCTGTGGCAAGTGTCTTTTTGCGACTTATTGACAAAACAATCCAACAAAAACAAAATTGTAATGGTTACGGCAGGTTGCCATAGATGGCAACAGGAAGCTGTAATGCACCGGTTTCTCAATGCAGAAGCATTGAGAAACAGAATGTGAAAATGGCCTATTATGACAATTTGATGTTAAAGCAATATTCCACCAAGTTTTAACATAGGGGTTATTCGGCACTTGACCACCATGAAAACCATAATATAAACTAATTACCAAGATTGTATGCATTTGTATTTAAATTTGTAATGTGTAGTATTGACTATTGACATTTTCAAGTTTGTCAAGATCTGTCCAGAAGTATGTACAGGCTCATCCTCTGTATGTTTAACCCAACTTCATCTGTCTTGACAGTGGTAACAAGCAGCTATGCAGCCCGGTTGCAGCGCACTACTCTTTAGGCAGCACTGTAGATGGCTTCTCAGAGCTGCACTCCTCTGTCCAGAAGGAGATGAATTATGACATCTTCTGCATTCAGTCGCAGAACCGTAAGTCAATAAGAACCGTACCTTTTGTCTGCATAAAGTATTAGTCATGAAAGCCGTTAGAACACTTTGAAAAATCAGTAGATGAAATTTTGGAATCCATCCATCCATTTTGTGATAAGAAAATATGAGTCAACCCAGCTTTAGTAATAATAATAATAATAAAAATAATATAATAATAATCTTCTGTCTTCTGTCTAGGTGTTGAAGGCTTGTCTTACGCCTCGCCTGCTCTTCCAACTGCCAGCAACTTTGACTCCCTCTTTAACCAATTTGCCAACTATATTTTTGGGTCTGGGAAGGACAGTGGGAAATTATCCACAGCGGAGAAGCAGGCCTCATCTGGATACCTGGTGAGTATCAGCCGGGGTCGGGAATCTTCCTTTATTGATGTTATTTGTTACTTATTACTGATTACCTACACAAAAATTGTGATTGGTACTGTAATCCACTGGCACAACTCAGTAATATCATTTCAGTACTTTCAGATACTATTGGATTACGCTAAACTCCACAGAATATAAAATTGAAATTAAGATTATATTTGCTGTTTCACTAATCATCCATTCAGCAATAGTTGCCTTACTCACTGTGGCCACCGACTCTGTTTTTATCTTGGAGTAACTGATGTATCTCTAACTGCTAATTTGTAATGATCAATAATGATGAGTTCATTATTGTTTATGGTTTCAGTATGGGGATGTAATGGCGACAGCAGGAGAGAATGGAGAGAGAGGCATCTTGTGGCTGCCAGCTCCTGGTGTTACTGCCTACTGTGTGGACCTGAGTCCTGCAGGTAGCTACTACAGCTTGATTTAATGCTCCTACCCTAAACTACATATACTGGATTGAGATAATTACACAAATTACATAAAGCTACACTAGGCTAGATTTTTATGTAAAAATACACCCATTTTATCAGCCCAAATCAGGGATAGACAACCTTATGCCACAGAAGGCTGAGAGTCTGCAGGTTTTCATTCCAACCAAACACTACAGCAGGCGATTAAAGGTGTGCTAAACAGTGAAATCAACTGGTGTAGTCTTGGCTTGGAATGAAAACCTGCATACTCTCAGCCCTCCGGCATATGGTTGCTTATTCCTGGCCTTACCTGGATCAACTTGCCTGAGGAGCTCAAACTAGCAGAATCACCATCATCTTTTAATTTACTTCTTAAAACCTACTTTTATAGACTTGCTTTCATGTGATGCCTTTTAATCTGATTATTTTTCCCATTATATTATTTTTACCCTCTATTCTTATCCTTTTATTTTGTCTTCATGTTTTTACTTGTTTGATGCTTGCTTTCATTTGATTGTTAAAGCACTATGTATTTTCTGCATGTTCGGCGCTGTATAAATAAGGATTAGTATTGTTTTTAAAAGTTTACTATTATTATTCGAAGTTGGTTTATTCTGTTTTTCCCGGTTGTCTCATCAGCGTTCTTACAGGAGCAGAGTAGTCGGTGTTCGCGGCGTCTGGTCCTCGACCAAGACTGCAGCAGTCTGCCGGCCCTCAGCATGCTCGCCTACACCAACATCCAGCTCCTCGCCGTGAGTCGCTCTTAACACACTGCTTTTACATGAAAGGAAAAATCCCCCCTCACATACTCTTACACTGTTAGATATCATCAATTTGTGATGTTATTGTGTGATGAAGTGTAAAGTGTATCCACTTTCCTTCAACCGGCCTTGTCTACCTCCACGTCAGTTAACGATTTCCTTTGCCTCTTCTACGATGGATTTCTCCCTGTATGATTGTTGAATGTCGGTGCAAAATGGCGGCTCTAGAAAGAAGCCCTCGCTCTTTGACTCTGAGGGACTGACACCAAAACCTGACGTTTACCGCTGATGTTTTAAGTAGCAGAAAAACATTCTGCAATCAAACTCCATTGTAGCTGTGATGGAAATACCTACGTTTGGCCAGTTATCCACGGGAATAAGAAAAATACTACACCAACAAAATGGGTGTTTTGGGGTGGATTTTTCCTTTAATAGTCTTTTTATACTTGCAATATCCAAACAAAACAACATGGATGTCGCCAAATAAATCGCACAAGATGAGTGACACAGATTTCATGTTGCATGCGACAAATTAAGTATCTGAAATGCTTAAAATACTGAGAAACTCTGTCCCACAAAACACTAAGCAAGAATCACTAAAGATGTTAATATATAAAGTTTATATAAAGTAAATCTTTTCTACTTTACAGGGAAAGAGTAAAGATGCAGCAGTAAGTACACCCACATTTTGTGTATCTTAACCTCTGACCTTTGCTTGGCCTAATAAAATCAATACCAATATACAGTATGTACATTATAGAGGTGGACTCATAGGAATCAGTGGGTGAATGGTACAACCTGCATAAAATGAATGCAATTCAGTGTAAAATAATGCCTTTTTGTTAGTGAGCATAGCTATATTCTCTTTCCATAGTGTGAGGGGTTATGTTTGTTCATACTACACTTTTAATGTGCATAATGTAAAAGGCATTGTAAGCTGATATGAATAGGAGCAGAGGCTACATGTTAAAGATATAAAGGTAAAAGCTGAGTGAATGCTGACTGACGTGTTGTTGCTGGAGGTTGTTGCTGTGGAGGTGGCGTCAGTCGTCCAACAGTCTTTAGATGGGACTCAGACTGAGGTGAAGCTCAATGGTGGAGAAAACCTGAACCCGGTTCTACTGAGCCCAGGCCTCTGTGCCAATGTGGTGCTGCAGGTGAGTCAGCTTTCTTAACTACGCAACCCATATGAGTATTTTTGGATTGACGGTGCCGAAATTAGTATTTTGTGCCAATATTCAGTATCTTTAAAACACTTTTCTGCCATGAAATTACAAGTATCCAGTGTTTCTCCCAGGATTTGAACCATATCAGGATTAGTTGCAGTACTGCTTAAATTGCGGACATATTCCAACATGTCAACAAACAAAAATGTAGTGAAAATGTTAAAATAAGTCATTGTTTGCTTCACCAATTGGACATTTTGTCCCCTCAGGTTGGCTTTGTGGTGAAGTACAACCCAGCTGGTGAGATAGTGAACGTGACGGCATCTCTGGTCCTTGGATTTGTCCGTGGAGACGCACTGCCCTTGGAACAGGAGTTTCGCATTGCATTTGTCCAGGTAGTGCACTGTAGCAAGCATGTTTTATGCAAAATGGAAAGGAATACCATTCCACAAAAGAGTTGCTGAAATCTTATTGACTGGAGAAGTACTGGGTTTGTGTTCCAGTCAGAATCAAATGACTGTTTGATTTATATTCACTTACTTTTCTAGCATGCTGTCTAGTAGTACAATAATTACCTGAACACATCCAAATTTGTAGTCATGTGCAAATTGACAATGTCAGTCAAACACAGAAACTTGTAATTCTAGAGACTATAAATGCCAGTAATCTATCTCTTTATCTGTTAAACAGGAGGTTGGTGCAGAAGTGGCTGTCCACTACAGTGGCAATCCAGGTTATGTGGTAGGACTCCCTCTTGTGTCTGGAAAAAGAACAGCAGAATATCCTTTATTTGCTTGAAGTTCAGATTTTCCTCACACTGATTTAAGCCGAACACGTTTTTATTTACTTGTTCAACCTGGGACAGTCGTTGTAGTAATGGGGGCTTAAGTGCTTTTGTCAAGGGGAATGATGTTCTGATGATTCCGCCCGGCATTGGTGTGCTGCAAAATTTTGACACAAGGCCAAGGCTTTGCCCTTAACAGTTGTCTTCACTGGGATTACGAGAAGCACCGATCCCAGAGAAACGCTGACTATTCTCCAAAGTGCTGAGGACCAGGATTGTCTCCACGGACTCCATCAGCGCTCCCCCATCCTCTTTGGCCGGGACTCTGTGTCTGGCTGCACGTTCAGGTCAGACGTCCTCCTGCTCAGCAAAATAAAAGTTCTGTTTACCTGTGCAGTGACACTTTACGCCCAAAGAAATATACGATAATGACTTGTCTCTCCAGACTGGAAGACGCTGCCAACTGCTCCCTGGTTTCCCAGGTGCTTCTGGATGTTCTGAGAGGACCAAACTATCCCCAGTATGTAGCCGCCTTTGGATCATCCCCAACACACAATCCACTGGACTGGGTGCCCATCAAGAACAACTCCAATCCTTTGGTGAGCACAGTTTGAATTTTTTATTTTTTTTCACTGAGAACAGAAGAGGCAAGGAGGTGCTGACAGCATTAATGGTTGGTAACAGCTGACATGCTCTTTACTAGGGTTAGGGATGATACTGGCCTTTTATTAAAAAAAATCGAATCAACAGTTAGTGTGGTCCACCTCTGGTATGATGGATGTTCCTCCCTGAATATGAATATGTGAATATGTTATATCAGATGTCTGACCATATGTTATATCAGATGTCTGGGGGGGTTTTACTCAACAGTCTGTTAAACCTGCAGTGAAACCTGCCTCACCCTGCCTTAAGGAGCTGCTAACCCTTAAAGAATTTCATGAGTATGGTTTTCAGTGGAGAGTCTTAGTGTCCCATGATGGTCTAAATGCTGTTTCAGAGGCTTTTCCACCCTGACAAGAATGAAATTCTGGGGGAAACACTGAATGATTTGAATTTTGTGGTCATAATAATGGTCAAAATTTTAAAAAAAAATTACATTTAAAGGTTCAATATCATCACAAAATATCAGCTAAGAATATTAGTATCTGCCTACGATAACCAATATTGATTGAACCCCACTCTTTTAGATATTGCTTACTACCTTAGACTACATTAAGTATATGCTTTATGCAGTGCTGCCAGGATCCAACAGTATGTGTCTTATTTGGGTCTGTCCAGGAAGCCCAGAGTTGCAGCATCCCATTGTCGTTTCATTTGGAAATTGAATGGACCAAATACGGATCCTTGGTCAATCCCCAAACTCAGATTGTGAGCGTCAAAGAAGTAATCCACACCAACACCAGCAACTTGGTAAGAATGGCAGAACATAAATAAAGCAATGCAATTTTATAAACTAAGACCTGTCCCAGTGTTCCAGAAAAATAGATGCAAGAAGGGATCCAAGTGTTTGTGCCCTGTCTGAATGTGTGTGGGTTGTTTTTCTACAGGCCTTGATGGCTGGCGGCAGCAGTATCCTATCAGTCAGCAGCTCGGTGACCTTTATACCGGTTTCTGCCGCTGCTCTTCCTGGTTACAGGGCCTCGCCTACTATCGACGCCAAACTGCCCTTTGACTTCTTCTTCCCTTTTGTGTGACCGAAGAAGCGTAAGGAAGCTCAATGCCACAGTCTAATAGGGTTGTGCTCACCAATGCTGCTGTATTTATTAGAGTAACATTTATCATTACAGACTGTTAAATGGCATTTATCCTGATAATTGGTTGTCAGACATTATATTTGTGTTCTCCATCTACATTATTGTATATAGTGTAAATAATGTATATGTGTATATAGACATTTGTAAGAACCAAAGAATATTCAGAGAATATTTTTAATAAAAGAAAATAAATTCATCAAAATCTGGTGTTTTCAGAACATACATTTTATATATTAAAGCAAGATGAAAATAATTGTATTTTATGTACAATACATCAGTAAAAGGAATGTCTATAGATTTTTTTTTTTTTACATTCTGAAATATAATTACAAGCAAATGATGTTACAGAAGGCCATGGCCTTAGAGCTAATAAAGCTTTACGTGGTGACCTCCAGTAGCATAAAATGTATCTGCATACTTGACAGAAGTCGTCAACCCAATAATGACATCTGAATGTTTGAAATAAATATGTTTCCAATATCATGGAAAACCTAGAAAAATACCTGGTACATGATCAATATTCAAAGTTTTTGAAAATTCGACATTTTTTGCTATAAGCCATGGATTAATCATGGAAGGGTTATGTAATATGAACCCTGTATCATGAAATGCATAGTTCATAATTTGAAAAATGATTAAGAATGGCGTGTATGAAGTACATCTTATTGTACATAATACAAAGCACAGTGATCATTAGCGCCGCAACTTTGAATTTCATAAGTTAGAAGTCTATGGCATGCTGGCGCAGGAGGGCTTGAAGTTTACCGTTCTCTTGTTCCTAGGAGAGAGAAAGAGAGAAAATACATTTTAATATTTACAGACACTACGCATTCAGATGGAATCTCTGGTGCGGTATTTTTAGAAATACTTGGGCTCAGATTCACTAAAGTTTTGTGCAGGGAAGAGTGCTCTATCACCAAAATGACCAAATCAGAATGCCATGCTATTCACTAGCCATGCGATATGAATGGAAAACTGCCTAAAAGAACATAAAGCCTCTTTGCGCCCGTTACGTCATGCATACGTTAATTACATGTAAATCATTATGTCCACATATTAGGCAAGGTAGTAGGAGGTAAGGAAGCACCATCTTATCGGCGCGCTCTTGCAGCTCGGTGACTCTGTGGACGAGGTGGTCGTAGCTCTCCTTCAGCTTGTGGACTCTCTGGTCGGCGCGGGTCTTCACCGACACCAGGATACCTGTGACACATCCGAACACTGAGAGATGCCTCCACACGTATGGATGTCTTTGGCTTCTCATCTTTATTCTTTCTGAGAAGCACATCTCCAATGCAAACTGGAGCCTAACCTTTTAGAAATTAGTAAGTATATACAACTACCTCCGACTAAATCAATCATTAGTGAATTGTGCTGATTTAGTAACTTTGTCATCTTATTCCTGTAACACTCATTAAAAGGAAAATTCAATCCAAAGTCCACTTGACATACTGAATTTTTGTCTGATTTTCTTCAATGTGCACATTTTGTACAGTTTTGGGAAAGACGACTTTTGTGTTTCAGCATTTGAAAATGGCTTGCTAGCATTCTTCTTGAAAGCAGTCGCTTGGACATGCTGGACAAGACCAAAATTTGAAATCTCAAACGTATATAAACTTTACATTTCAGGATCCAAACACACACAATCAAAAAAGGGGTACAGGTGTAATATCACCTATAAATACAACCAATGAAATACAATGTCTTAAAAGACAACCTAGCCCGAGATCAGCAGTCCTATAGGGTACTTTAGAAATATGGCCCATGATCATTTTGTTTTTTTCATTTGACATCATGAATTGCATCTGCTATCTAAATTTGTTGATTTGCATATTTATATTGGATGCATCATTTTGTATTGAAGTACTGATGGCCCAAATGGCCTCAAGATGTTGCTGTAATTCATTTGTATTCACTTTCATACTGAGTCCAAACATGACCAATGTCTAGACTTGGACGAAAGCTTGACTACATAACATGCAGCAATTAGAAGTCAGGTTAATTGATAACAACATAATCATTAGTTGCAAACCTACATATATGCATTGGAGATTTTTCTACAGAGGCTGGGTTTTAGAGGTAAAATAAACAGACACAGATATCAGTTGGCATGGAACTCAGAATGACAAGTGGTACCCACCATTAATAATTCTGGCCACCCTCCAGAGTCGCAGCAGAATGAGGAAGCCCATACCATCAAAGACATCCTCATTGGAGATGTAGACAATGTCCAACACGAAGGACACCACCACCACTAACCCATCAAACACCTCAAACTTATGCTGGAAGAACTCGAGGCGGTAGGCGAAAAGCTTACCAGCCAGCTCCACCATGAAAAATGTGAGAAGTGCCAGACTCAGGTAGTGGAACACCTGGAAAAAGAAACTTGTTTGAGGGGTCTACAAGAAGGACTAGGCTTTTTTTTGGCCAACCTGAAATGCATTAGGTCTCGTGCAGAAGTCCTTGTCTCACCTGAGGAGCAACATGGCCATGTTCCAACTTGATGATTGATAGATCTATCAGCAGCTCAGCCAGAACAAAGAAGGCATCCAGGATTACCAAACACACCACCAACACCTGGAAGCAAAGTCACAGGATCACATAGAATCACTTAGACAGAGAATTGAGAGCAGGTGCATCTCTTCTCTCCAAAATTTTGCTTGAGATCCTGTCTCCATTTAGATTAGTTTATTGCACATATTAAGAAGAAGAAAAAAAACATCATGTAACAGTGAAGGGAGATGGAATATAACACATAGAGATTTGAAGTGCAGGAGGAGAGAAAAGATGTGCAAGGAGGAGCCAAAAAATATTATAGTGTAGACCAATACATAAAAAGGGACAAAAGAAACAAATTACTGAAAAACCATATTCAAAAGAAAAAACATAGGTGCTAAAGTGGTGAATATTTAAAGAAAGCTGAGTATTTATAAGATATATAAGACAATGCACTGTGAAATCCATCAGCAAACAGGAAGAACACACTCAACGTGGGTATCACCTAACAGCTTGACAGCATTTTCACAAAACTCACAATAGTGAAGATAGTGAAAAACTGCAAATTTATGTCTAATGAAGTGTCGGTTGTACTTCCACCAGCAAGAGGCTGATTAACTCATTCTAGATTCTTAGAATGTTGCGAATTACCTGGAATCGGTCCGAGCTGTAAAGCCTTTGAAGGGAATCCCTGAAGGTCAGCTCTGTTGGATACTGGCCTGTGGCCGGACCCAGTTCCTCACTGGCCTGGTGGAGCTCTTCATCTTCCCACTTCCCTGGCTGCTTATCACCCACGGTGGTGAAATACCTCAGGTACTGAGCCATGATACAAGGCTCTAGAAAAGGTGTGGGCCGTGTCCCACCTTCCCCTCAGCTTACCTCAGACAGAATAACAGAATTACACATTTGAATTCAAATGTGTAATTTGAAATTTGAATTCTCAAATGCTGTATAGTAAGATGGTGTTCCCTTAAACAAGTATAAGAAGTTTTAATATTAATTTTATAATTTGTTGTTACTTTTTCACAGTTATCAAAGAACTGCATTATCATTAAAATGGTTTTTTTTCTGGAAGTCACAAAATGCTAACAAGCTAGCAGGCTTCCGTGCAAACTTCCGTTCAAGACAGGAGTCATGTTAGCATTTTGACACTTCAAGAAAAAACATTTTAATGATCCTGCTGTTGTTTTACAACCGTGAAAAGGTAACGACAAATTATTTACACCATATATATTTCACATAAATGATTAGAACATAGAAAAAGCAACCACAGAAAATGTCAATTTATTGTTTTGCTCATAGAAATTGAATAAGGTTTCGCACTTGTACCACACTGTGTCCTTTTTGCCACGTCATCGCCATTCTTATCTATACTATGGTAACTTGATTTAAGCTAAATAGACTAAATTAGACGCACTGCTTGTGAACCGAATGATTATAAACTGGACAAATAGAAAAAAGCACAACAAAAACCACATTTTACCAGCTGAGTTGTTTTAAACGATGTCTCAGCATTATCGTACAAGATTTGTTCAACTCTCATCTCCACATTTATACAGTTATTCTATATGAATCTTCGAATGGAAAATCTAACGAATAATTTTCAAAATTCTAAAAAAAATCCTTTAATATATACAGTAACTATAGGTTTTTTAAGTGCACTTTACAAGCATGGTAACTTACTTGGTAACTTACTTGCAGCCCTGTTTATTGTGCTCTGCGCTTCATTTAGCTCTGCAATTCAGAATGACATGGCATGTCAGCATCTCTAGAGATTTCCCCATGTGTTGTACAATCTATGTTTACTTCTCCTTTTTAGGTTTGCAAAATCTCGAAGTGTTGAGAAACCAAACCAACACACTAGGTGGCAAAAGGGAAGCTGTATTTGGCCTCCTCCTTGACGGGTCAGAGTCCCCAATCAGAGTTACATGACATCCACCTCCATCATCATCACCATCCATCCCCCTGATGAAACCGACCAAATGCCATTGCCCCCTCTCTTTCTGCACAGTTAAAAGTCACAATGAAACTGCATTTTGAGAGCATCTTGCTTCCTGATGTATTTCCTGTTGAAACAGGATATGTGGGGGGTATCAGGTAAAGAGATAATTTATTTGATGGGAGGGGCGGGATTGTTCAAAAATCTGTGATTGTTTCATTGGCTAGAGTTTTTATCTAGGCCTCTAGGCCTCACTTCAAGTAAAGAAGAAATAAAAGTACTGAGATTTTAACATAAAAACATATCATAAAATTGACATTTTTGGCATAAATTGTCAAATAGGTGATGATAGCATGAGCTAAATAGGCAAAAATGACATTTTTCATTTCAGTGTGACTTTAAACGTCATCCTGAGGGGAGGATTTGGCTCTAAGAGAAGCTAGAACTCCGCAAGATAGCCTATCAACTTGGAATTTCTGTGTGAACACAACACTTAAATGCAGGTCACACACTTAATATTTGTTGGCAGGATATGTCATTTTATTTTAAGGAGGTCACTCCCCGATACGTTCCGTTCTCTAGAATGCAAAGAGAACGCCACGCCAAACTCCATTCAAAAGTCTTGCAATTTAATGAAGCCTTGCTTATCGGCAAATTTCACTAACTGATAGAACATAGCTTGTGAGCTTATAAGAATCGTTAGGATGTAATTCTAAGTATGGCCTACATCATATGCACCAAGCGTAATTTTATTGCAACAAAATGTCAACTTTTAGCATTTGTTTATACTGCTCGCTACCTCCCTCCACGGTGTATTTTGGTGGAAAGTCGTGCCAATTAACAGGCGAACCTATTTTAAAGTTAAAATATTAGTGAAATAAGAATTGCTCGGTGTGTAGAATATATGCCGATTTGAAAAGTGGATTCTATTGATTCGCAAAACACCTTATGTTATGTTCTACCGAGTGTTTATGTTGGTCCGATGGGCAGAAACATTACACTGACCGATTTTTTTAACGGAGTTTGGTGTACAGCTAAACAACACAGAACGGAACGTTATCTGGGGATAACTTAACCCGTAGTTACATAAACTTTTCCTAACAGTTATTGATATAGAAATTAATGCAAGAGTCTGGGTATTTTGTCCAAAGTACTAGTAACATGGACATCACAATGTGAACTCGTGATAACACACACACCTCTGATTTGTATGCCTACCAAGCATTTCTAACACTAACGTTATCTGGTTTTCGATTGTGTTCACAGTTTGCGACTATAAACCAGTCAGAATGAAGCTTCTTCGTTTAATTTGCGTCTATGGCTGCATACAAGTGACCGTGAGTAACTAACGGGTGCAGTGGCTTACCTTTATTCTCCACTTTTGCATCCAAGACGTTGATAATACACTGACTGTTTTTCTAAAACCCCCAAACTCCGCCTCTGCCTCCAAACTCGCCGCGATACGTTGCGTTCTGTCATGAAGAGAACGTCTGGCCAACCTCCTTTCAGAAATCTGGCCATTTAATGTTGCCTTTCTTATCATGAAATGTGCACACAACGTAGAACATTAATTAAAACCTTTGAGGAATTATTAGGATTCACTTTTCATTTCGGCGTACAGTACACCAGGCAACACTTATCTTATTAAAAGTTTAACCTCCCATTTCCACCAAAATACACGATAGTGATCGGTATGGCGCTGTGTAAATGATTTCTAAAAGTTGAGATTTTATTGAAAGAAGTTCCTATAAGTGCTTTTATGCACGCCGAAACGAAGAGTGGCTACTTAAACTTAAGAAAAGCTCTCGAGGTGTATGAGCAAGGCAATATTAAACTGGAAGACTTTTGAATACAGGTTGGCGGGGACTGCCCCCAAATTAGCATTTTCCGAGGAACTTCCGAACTTGGGAAATCCAACACATTCCTGGTTCTGCATTCTGTCATGTGTTTATCTGGTGAACCCAACCTGTTGACTCCATAGTAGGATAGTAGGCCTATCCTATCAGAACTGAAGCTTATGGGAAATCTGTGAGTGATGGAAACTGTCAGAATGGTGAAAGTGGCATGCATGCATTTTTAAATAAAATTGTCAATTGTCCTTTTTTCTCTTACAGTTCCATCTGCCTGACATAATAGTGGCTTTGGGACATTTTTATTTGATGAGAGCATTCTGTCCAAAATTCCAAAGCAAGTATGCATTTACAGCATGGGGGAATCCCAAATGAATAAATGTATTCTCATCCTTAAATTTACACTGATTTAAACACATGAATTCATCAGAAACAGGCCTAATTTTTGGTCCCAACTGGGTCCCAATGGCTGGCTAGTCTAGTACTCACTGACTGGGAAATCTATTGGAGTCAGAATTGAAGTAGTGGGCATCCTAATTTACTGGGCATTTGGTGAATTGATGCAGCCTATCTGAATGAACTATTGGTTAAATTTGAAAACTGAAGGCATACTGTCTTTATTTGTTTTAATACAAATGCTTATTTTTTTATGAATTATCAGCTCAGTTCTTAATGTGTGGTATGGTTTTGTTATACCTATACTTTCAAATTAAATTCAAACTAACCCAGTCAGTTTAACAGACAGACAATAAGTATTATCAGCATCAATGTGACACAGCCCTGTTTGTGTGTTCATGTTGAGACAGGCCAAATGACAGAAATCAATCCATAGGTAATAGTGTTGTTACCATCAACATATTGAGCGGTACAGAAAAATCAACTCAAACATTTTTTGTTTGTAAGGCAAAATAAAGTGAGAATATATACAGACTTCCTGTATAGTGCCGTCAGTACTACTACAACTACTACAACTACTTCTGCTATACTGGAAACAATACACAGCACTCAACACATTCCAGCACACAGTTAAGTAGTGTAACATCTGCAGCACTTTGTATTACTTGGGGTCCCGAGGGCTGAGGCAACATCACAGCACTGAGATCAGTTGGGGTCACCGTTTGCTCTGCTGGGTACAGGTAATCTGTTTTAATTCATGCATCTGTGTGATACGATTAGAGGAGATTATAAGGGTGAGGAGGAGAGCGTTTCAGGACTTGGTGACAAAAAATAAATGATCATTGACAGTAAAAAAAACAAAAAACAGTTGAGTTTCAAAGTATTTTTCAAGTTGGCAAAAACTTGCTGTAGTGACTTACTGAAGTGACTTACCTTGTCTGTATCCACTAATGAAATGATAGCTTTCCAAGTCAGAGTTCTTTTATTTCTTTTTTTTTTTTTCACTTATTCTTTATTTAATCAGGTAGTCCCATTGATCTCAAGAGAGAGCTGGCCCGTATTTGATTCAAATTCAAACATGATACAGTCTTTCACTTGCTAGTGAATAAAAGTCAATGACAACTAAGGCACTGTGATGAAAAGGCCTTCATTAGACAATTAAAAATGACCATGGCCTAGCTGACATTCCAGTTTGCATACTCCAGGATGCACTTTTCATACTTTGATGTTTGCCAACGCTTCTCGTCTCTTGATGCATAATTTCATAACATTTCCATGCAAGGCTGCTAGTCAATAACATATATGAGATATTTGTGATGAGATAACAGGAAGTTGTTCCATTATTAGGTGGAACACTCACACTTTTTCAACTGAAGCATTTTGGGATAGTGATACTGGTGTTTTGGCTCAGGCTCTGGATTCACTTGGAATGTGAAATGAGACAAACAGCATAAATTTGAAGAGTAGAGATTGCTAGCTTTAATTTGAGACTATTTTCAACTGTATTGATATGGCAGAGCAATGTTGGAGGTATATCTGTATCTGCTGCCTGCTCATGGAAATAGAAGAGAAGAGCTTTGTTGTCAAATGTCAATTTCCTTCTGAACAAGTCATCCACTCATCAGCACTGTTTCAGCTGATCCATCCAAAATACAAAGAGCCTCTAGAGCACAATCCAAAACTATGACATTTTAATAGTGTGAAGGATGACAACGATGCAGGTTCTTTACTGCCATCAAGGTCAATAGTATGACAGTGTGATAAAAGTCCTGCAAACATTACATCACTACTTGGAGCCAATATTCAAAGCCTAATCACTTACAATAAGCCACTTGTAGCTTTTATCAGGGGTGGAAAGAGTACTAAAATACCCTACTCAAGTAGAAGTACTGTTACCTTGCTGAAATTGGACTCGAGTAGAAAGAAAATTTCCTGTCAAAATCTATTAATAAGTAAAAAGTAGCTTATTTAAAATGTACTCAGTAAAAGTGTTACTTTTTAGAAAAGTAACTTTGTTATATGTGATCTTTTCCATGCAATTCTAAAGGAAGAGAGGACTAGTTCAAACTAGATTCTTTTATTTGGATAAATTAGAAATTACAAAATAAATTACACAAAGTAAATCCAGATTACTCTTCTCTTTGCTGACTGACCGTTCACTGTGAATGACTCCACAATTGGCCAGTTTACGATGGTCCAGTTTCTGATGCTGATGGAAAGCCCACAAAATGCATACTCTGTAATGGATGTGATTTAAAATGCAGCTAAGAACTATACTTAAGCAAAAATGTACTTCAGAAAAAGTAAAATGACTGACTTGGAAAAAAAAAAATTCAAAAAAGTACAAGTACACAAAAATGCTACACTCAGTTACGGTAATGTATTACAATATTACAGTAACAGGAAATTCATTACAAGTTGGCTTGGATCAACCAACTTAGGCAATGTAAATCATAGATCACTTTTCCCTCCATTATGATGTCATGACGAACAACAGTATACAACAATATATTTATTTATTTTAAGGAAATGTAATTACATATTAAAGTCAACAAATTATGTTTAAAAATATGCTTGCTTGAAAAGACGATCAAACAATGTCCATTTAACTACTGTAGAATGGAACACAGATCAAATAAAAAAACAATAAAAAAACAAAATAAAACATCCATGTTCCTGTACATGTGTGATGTTAAAACCATGTTCAGTTACCCAACACACAGAATACACTCCATTTACAGTGACTAACATGTTTGTGTACAGTGAAATGAGTAGTTAACTTAAATACAAGCATTATTAATATTCTGTCTTTAAGTGTAGTGTGTGTGTGTGCGTGTGCGTGTGTGTGTGTGATCCTGTACAGAGTGAACTATCATTTCAGCAGCTGTCTTCAGTCAGCAGTGTGAGTGTTTCTGTCTCCCTCCTATATCTGGCACAGAGACACTGAGGAACCAAACACAACCCTAAACCCAGGGTAGAGGGGTTCAGTGAATGTGGAGTGGAATGTGTGGAGGTGGATCAGTGTGCTATAGAAGACTCTGTAGAAGGACAGAGTACCAGCAGGCCAGTCCAGATACACTGCTACTCTGTCAGAGACAGAGAAGGAGGCATGTATGTCTGTTTCTCTGTTATTGTGAAAAGCAGAGTAACTATAATCACAGCACAACAGACTCCAGGATGTGTCATTCTCTCCAAGCCTGCAGTCACCACCGTCTCCTCTCCTGATTCCTCTGTAAGTCACGCCTATAGAAACATCTCCTTTACACTTTACCTCCCAGTAACAGCGACCAGTCAGACCATTTCTACACAGAAGCTGACAGCAGAAGTCAAATCTCTCTGGGTGATCAGGATATGGCTGCTCCTCTCCCACAAATGTCACCTTTCTGTTGTCTTCAGACAGGAAGAGGTTTCTGTTTGCTGTGTTTGGGTCCAATGTGAGTTCACAGGCATCTGATGGAGAGAACAAGACACAATACTTTTTATCTAATAGAACAGTTTTGTTTATTATTTGTTGATTTATTAACAGTTTGGCAATTAATTAACACTTTCATGATGATACATTGTGTCAGCCATCCGAGTAATTTATGCGGAATCGATTTATACTATAGTTAGTTGTAGAGATACAAATCTGAGCGACAGGAGCAGGTTCAGGAGATAAGGCAATCTAAAGTTGTTGTGTGCAGTTTGGCCTATTGCCTCGGTAATGTGGCCCTTGACAGTATATGAGATGCCATTATCAAAGGTGGAGAATTTAGAGAGGCTGGTCAACTCATATGTCAAGAAATGGTGTGGAGTTCCATGCTGTCTTAGTACTGTAGCTTTGTATGGGAAAGGAATTGTGGAACTACCTATATCTAGCCTAGCAGAGGAGTTTAAATGTGCAAAGGTAAGATTGGAGATGACATTGACAGAATCTAAGAATCCAACAGTCAGGAGTGCAGCACCTCCTGTATTAGCAGGACAGAAATGGAACCCAAGAAAGGCAGTCCAACAGGTGCAGTCAGAACTAAGACAGGGATATTATAGGGCAGGTGCAACAAGGGCCGGGGGACTTAGGCCAACCTTTATGGAGCAAGGCAACTTCATCAGGGAAGAGAGAAATGGTTGTAGATCAAATACATCTACAGGAGGAGGCAGCAAGGTGTGCCAAGGCAGCGTCTCAGGCAAAGCAGGGCCAGTGGATGAAGTGGGAGAGCATAGAGAGGAAGAAACTCAGCTGGAGAGAACTATGGGGAATGGAGGCAAACCGCATTAGATTCATCATAGGTGCTACTTAAGATCTGTGAACTTCTCCCCAAAATCTTAGCCAACGGGTAGGTGAGGATCCTGCCTGTCCATTGTGTTCAGGCATAGCTACGCTTAGGCATATACTCCCTGTCTCAGGGAAGATACACCTGGAGACATAATCAAGTGCTTAGGTGCCTAGCAGCAGCAATTGAGAGTAAGCGGTTAGAGATAAATTCTTGCCTGATAGGAAAGGGAGTATTAAGATTAAGTGTGTCAGTGAGGGAGAAAAGATCAGGAGGGAAGCCATTTTAGGCAGGCTTGTTGTAGGACACCTAGGGTCGGGTTGAGGCTGGCAAATGGCAGTGGATTTAGGGAAACAGCTTGTAATCCCCAAGGAAATAGTCAGCTCAAACTTAAGGCCAGACTTGGTGTTGTGGTCTGAGTTACCAAGGATTGTGTATTTTGTGGAGCTCACAGTGCCATGGGAAGATGCACTAGATGAAGCTCATGAGAGGAAAATGCTCAAGCATTCTGATTTAGCAGCTGCATTTGGAGCAGCGAGGCTGGAAGGTAAGATTGTGTCCTTTGGAAGTAGCTGCAGAGGATTTTTCTAGGCAGATCAACGTTAGCACTCCTTGGTGAATTAGCATCCGTGGACAGAGTTTAAAGCAGGCAGTGAAGACTATGTCAGAAGCAGCCATGGGAGCTAGTGAGTGATTGTGGATGAGGAGGAAACATGCTAACTGGGGCACAAAGTAGCTTAGGTTGGGATGCAAGTATATTGATTTGTAGGACACTTCATCCCCAAATTATAAAGATTACCAGATGTCACCGAATTCATGGTGAGAAATATCCCAGAACACATGCTTCAGAGAATGTAAACACTACTATTTCTTCTGTTATTACTTCCATGTTAACAAAGTATGCCACTGCTGTCTAGTGTGTCGGTGATCCATGCACACAATCACCGACGCAGAACCATAAATGCTCACACCGGCGTATGCACCTACGCCGTTGCTACGGCAGCTATTCGACGCTGAAGTATAATTTTCCCTTTAGCCTTTGTGTTAACATTAGCTTGGTTGCATGCCTTGAATATTAGTGAGTTAGATAGCCTAATTGGGGCACAGTAACTCGAACACATAGTAAGCAGAAAGTTTAAAAGGAAACGGTAGTGCGTTGAACATAGTCTTGCTCTCAGACCCTTGATAATATATCAAGGGTAGCAACGTATCCAAATTCTGTACGGAGGGGGCGTTGACCTGAAATCCATTGACATTGAAAACCACGAATCATGGTTGAGGGCGTGGGAATAGAAATGTAGGAAGCATGCGGAAGTCTGCATTAGTTGGCATGGCTCATTTGCATCCAAAAAAAAAAAGTTTTCACCAACACCATCACAAAATAAAAAGTTGGTTAGTGTGTTTTGGAGGACAGTGTCGCCGTTAGGAGCCTTGTATCGATGAAAACTGCACAATTTGAGCAGATGAAACTTTTGTTCCGGGATGCATGTTTATCCCCCTGGCTGGATTGCTGACTTGTTAGGCATCACATAAATACCTTCAAAGGGGAGATACAATGCTATATATTCGCCGGCTGATTTTTCCTTATTGATTTTCAATGGCACTAATGACGACTCTAGCTCCAATGTAAAGCCAGAGACAGGGTCTCCTTGGTGGCTATCTTATTACATGCATGTGAAGATGTCATTCTTGACCGGTGTCAAGAATGGTGTGGTCACGAGACTACGTAGAGACAGGTCCTATGTGCTGGGGATCCACTGCATGGCCCATCAGCTTGAGCTAGCCTATAGCAATGCAGTGAGAACAAATGTGATCACTAGGAAGGTTGAGGACCTTTTCACTGGTCTCTACATATGGCCAACCTAAAGAAACACTTTGCCAAGTATTGTCCAGACCGGAATTTCTCCTGCTTCCTGTATGACATCTTGTATCAGCTTAGCAATCTGTCACACACACTGCAGAAGTCATCAGCAACAGTGCCTGAGGCTCAGAGCTGTCTGCCCTCCACTCAGGCAGTCATATAAAAGTATAAGTCAAGGTATCCTCAATTTTATTTGGTTTTAGATTTTGTGTGTGTGTGTTTTCAAAAAGAGGGAGTCGGAAGTCGGGCTTGGGAACCGGGCGAAGGTTGTCACCGGAGCGCCTGGCATCAAAGCGTCGGCTTTTTACAACTGGACCATGGACCGGGCGTGAGAACCGGGCGACTGTTGTCAGCGGAGTGCCTGGCAGCAGAGCATCACCTTTTGCAACTGGGCCGCAGGTAACCATGCCGGATTGCTTGTTCGGCTGACTTTATTTGACATCCACGAACTATATGAAGCTTACAATGGCGGAAAATACTGGACTTTGGGTCTAGATCGACAATGTATAAAATGTATGAAGCAAGAGGACAACATCTCTTATGATGGTCCGTATTGTTGTAGCTTGTCTTGAGCGCATTGCTGGACAATAAAAACTGTTTTCCTGATTTCATTAACGGAATTCAAAATGCCTTCTTTGGGACTACCTCTCCTGTTAATAGTACTAATAAGGCTGGACTTTAAGGAATTAGACATCTCAGATGAACTATCACAAGATGAACTTCTCTCTGAATCTGGGAACATTTGTCTCTCCCTCTCTCAATCACGGGAAGCGCAGATCAGCGTTGGATGTGTTCCCCACCGTCAATTTGGGACAGAAATTGTTTAAGGGTTTGTTTGCATCTCCAGTGTTATTTGGTTTTGCAGATGCATTTCATTGTCTCTGAAAATGATCGACTGGATTGCGCTGGATAAACTGGATTTATGTAACATAAAAACAAGGCTCATTATTCTGCTTCTTTTGTTGTTGTCAGGAAACATTCAACCTAATCCTGGCCCTGTAGCTGAGATTCAGAATATTTCCACCCCACTAGATTTTCAGCAATGCAAAGGATTAAAGTGTTTCCACATCAATGTTAGAAGTCTTCTTCCAAAGCTTGATCTACTTAAAGTATGAGTTAAAACAGCTGATCCTGATATCATTATGCTCTCAGAAACCTGGCTAAAGAAATCTATCTTAGACAATTCCATCTCTGACTGGCTATATTGCTTTGGGGGTGGAGGTACAGCAATTTATGTCAAAGATAAATTTGTATCATCTGTGATAACTTCAGTTTCAGTGCCTAAGTAATTTGAATTATTTTGAAACTTTGAAACTTAATTTATCAGCATCTTCAAGTATTGTTGTTGCCTGTTGTTATCGACCACCATCTGCTACAAATTACTCTTTGAATTCAATTTTTGTCCCTGCTTTCTAAATTTAAAAACTCAGAACTTCTGTTGATGGGGGATTTGAACCTGGACTGGCAAACATCATGCTCTGATCTCCTAAAGAACTACTGTAACTCATTTAATTTAACACAGATTATTACAAATCCACACTGATTGACTTAATTTTAACAAATACTCCCCACAAGTACATAGCAACTGATGTCTCGAACGACATTAGTGACCATTGTGCTATTGCATGTGTGCGAGACACCAAAATCCTTAAAACAACTGCACGCATTGTAGTGAAAAGAAACTGGAAGCAATTTGAGATGCAAGGCAAAAAAATATCCTTGATTCCAGATACTGAATTGGCATTGTCTTACTTTTATAAACAAATTTTGTGTGTGTGTGTGACAAACATGCTCCATTAAAGATTAATGGAGATCACGATCATATAAATAATAAACACAATAAAGACCATGATTCGCAGCCATCACGCAGACCACGCATCCCTACTTGCTGCGCATTACAGGCAGCAGCGACGAGCCTGAACTGCTCCCCCTCAGAGACCCCCCTCTGACCCCCCACTCCATGTCAAAAGAGGGCCAAAATTACCCGAGAGAAAACTGAACTGAGAAAGCAAAAAAAGGATTTGTGAATGAGTGAAACAAAGTCTGCAAAGAGAAAGATCGACAAAATATTTAACAGAAGAACATTTTGAAATTCAAAAAGATTATTTGTTAAAAACACAAACACTTACTTTGGTTTCAATATTTTTTTATTTATGTATTTGGTCAGCAGTATTTTTACTTAACTTAATGTTTTACAGGTTTAGAACTAATTGTTTTGCTCTCAACTCAATTGTTTTATCATGGTTTTGGTTCTTGATTTTAACTTACAATGAATACCTTTTGGTTACAATAATTTTTGTTTCATTTACAACTTTTTATTTTTCAACTGATCAGTTTTTCGCTTAAGGAGCATTCAATCCTTGTACAAATAAATTATAGACATCTCTGTGTTGTCTAGATAAAGTACGCAAATTCTCAGAATTTTATCTTGAAAACTGAATATTTGACACTAGTTTGAAATCTGCCTTAATATGGATGGACAGATCTTATGCACCCTGGTGGTTGCCTCAGTCATAGTGTAAAGCCGCCTGTTGCCAAGTCACTTCTCAGATACCTCAGCAAGTTTGTGACTTGCCCTTGGTGTCAAAGGTTGTGAGTTCGAGTCCTGAGTGATGAAAAGCCTCATCTACTTCCTCCGCTTTTTCCTTTGGCTTATGGAATTGTCAGTGTGCTGTAAATAAAACAGAATTTATCCAAGCTCTTGCAAACCTATCTGACATTCAGGTACTAGCCCTGACCGAAACCTGGATCCGTCCAGAAAACACAGCCACACCAGCTGCGCTTTCAGCTGACTCCACTTTCTCCCACACACCTCGTTCCGTTGGACGTGGAGGTGGTACCGGTGCCCTCATTTCCAAATACTGGAAATTTACTAAGCTTTCTCCTCTAAGCAATAACTCCTCCTTTGAATACCATGCAACCGCTCCTGTTAAGCTGTTTGTGGTTGTCATATATCGCCCACCAGGACTACTGGGGAACTGGACATGCTATTCTCAGCCATTCCTGAAGATGGCACCCCACTGATTGTCATGGGGGACATGAATATCCATCTTGACAAACCCCAAGCGGCTGACTTCCTTTCACTTCTGTCCTCATTTGACCTCAAACAGGTTTCCACCCCTCCAACACACAAAGCAGGCAATACACTTGATCTGATTGTGACTCGAAACTGCTCCACGGCAAATCTGACTGTCGTCCCCTTACACCGGCTCAGCTTTCCAATGAGGGTCGGCTACCATGCCTCCTCATAATGAATTCTCCTCACTCCACGTCAATGAGGCTACAGACAAACTCTGCTCCTCGCTAGCTGCCTCTCTAAACAATCTCTGCCCACTCTCATCCAAACCTGCTCGTAACACCCCCCCCTAGTCCATGGCTCACCAGTGTCATCAGACAGCAACGGGCGGGGCTCAGAGCAGCTAAGAGGAAATGGCGCAAGTCCAGAGATCCCACTGACCTCAGTGACTATCAGTCTCTCCTATCAGCATTCTCCTCCCATTTAAAAAGTGCCAAGACCACTTATTATCAGGAGAAAATCAGCATCGCCAAAGACGCTTGAAAATTATTTTCAGCTTTTAACTCACTCCTCAACCCTCCACCACCTCCACCCTCAACTTTGCTCACTGCTGACTAGGGCTGCAGCTATCGATTATTTTAGTAATCGAGTATTCTAGCGATTATTCCATCGATTAATCGAGTAATCGGATAAGAAATACTTTTGCTTTATTAAAGAGCAATAGTAAATATACAAAAGAGAAAAGCTGTCCGCACGAAGCTGTCCATACGACACTGTGATTTACTGAAAACGAGGTGAAATAATAATTATTATTGATATTTATTACTAGGCCTAAATATCATACAAGTTCATAAGACTGGCTAATGTACATTTATTTGCTATGTTGAAGGGTTGCCCTACACCTGCTGACCCTACTCACTGCAATCAAACTAAACTGAATATACCTGCTGTATTGGACTGGTGCATTTTAGGCTCCAATTGCTACTTACACCACCTGATATTTTGCTTTCTGGGGTATTTTATGCATCATTGTGAGGGGAGTAGGTGTGTGTGTGTGTGTGTGTGTGTGTGTGTGTATGTGTGTGTGACTATCATAATAATAACATGAATGAAGCTCAGGCTTTCACAAATTGACTGCAGTATTTTATTTTCTGTGGTTATTTTCTTGAGCAAAACTTAGCTAACTTAGGGACATCATAACTAGCCACCATATTGATTTACGTTCTTAACTAGCCATTACATATAGCCATAATTAACGTGCATTCTTTACTAGCCTTCATCTCATCCCGTTTTAATATTAAGTGCTGACTCCGCCCACCCGGCCAGTTTCGGCGTACGCCGGTAGCAATTACAAGTGGACCCTATCCTACAGTCCCTGCTCTCAGCGGAGGGAGGGAGCTACGCTGTGTGTGGGAAGCGCTGTGACCGTCAGACCTCTCTGGATTAGACAAGCAAGTAGAGAAAACCGGCATCAGCCGAACCAATTTATTGCCAAATGCTTTGGGATTCAACGCATTAACATTGCTTCCCATGGTCAGAAAAAGTCGGCAGATTTGTCGCTAGTCGCTTTTGAGAAATAAAGTCGCCAGGGGGGTCTGAAAAGTCGCTAAGTCTAGCGACAAAGTCGCCAAATTGGCAACACTGGATCCGAAACTTTGGACACTTTCTGTCGTTTTCTCTGGCCTGTCTCTTCTCCCCTCGCTATTTTCTCTCTCTTTCTCCAGCGCGTTGTGCAACAGTAATAATCATCCGTGCGAAACACTGAGCATGTATATAGTTATATGGATTAAACGAAGCTTCGATGCAAAGAATTTGCATCGATGATTTTTAGTTATCGAGTTACTCGAGTTTCTCGAGGAATCGTTTCAGCCCTACTGCTGACCTCTTCGCATCCTTCTTTACTGATAAGGTTTCTGCCATCAGTAATCAGTTCTCTGATAGCTAGCTCTGCCCCAGCTAACAGGGCCTCACTCCTCTTATTTTCCCATCTTACTGAGGAGCAAGTCTCCAAGCTTCTGCTTGACTCTTGTCCCACTATCTGTCCGTTGGACCCCATACCCTCCAACCTCCTGCAGACCATTTCGCCCACACTTATCCCTGCAGTCACACACATCATCAACTCCTCACTTACAGCGGGTGTGTTCCCCACTGCTTTTAAGCAAGCTCGAGTTACTAAAGAAAACCTACACTCAACCCATCTCAGGTTGAAAATTACAGGCTGGTTTCACTCCTCACCTTCCTTTCCAAGTCCACAGTCTTTAATCGAGTCTCTGAATTCCTTTCTGAGAACAACCTGTATTATCCTAACCAGTCTGGCTTCAAACGCGGACACTCTACAGAGACTGCGCTCTTGTCTGTAGTGGAAACACTGCGATCAGCTAGAGCTGCTGGTCAGTCCTCTGTTCTAATGTTGCTAGACCTCGGCTGCCTTTGACACAGTTCACCACCAAATCCTCCTCTCCACACTCGCTGAGCTTGGCTTTTCAGGATCTGCTCTCCGCTGGTTTGAGTCCTACCTCTCAGGGAGATCTTTTAGAGTGTCTTGGAGGGGGGAAGTGTCTAAATCGCACTGCTTGTCCACAGGGGTACCTCAAGGGTCAGTGCTTGGACCCCTTCTCTTTTCAATATACACCACCTCACTTGGTGCAGTCATCCGCTCACATGGCTTCTCATACCATTCATATGCTGACGACACCCAGCTCTTCCTATCGTTCCCGCCAGAAGACCCCACAGTCTCGGCACGGATATCGGCATGCCTTGCCGATATCTGGGCATGGATGAAGGAACGCCACCTTCAGCTTAACCTATCAAAGACTGAGCTCCTTGTCATCCCAGCCAGTCCCTCTGTACAACAACAGATCAGTATCCAGCTCGAATCAGCTCAGCTCATTCCCGCAAAGTCTGCCAGAAACTTGGGTGTCATGATTAATGACCAACTAACCTTTAAGAAGCATGTGGCTTCTGTTGCTCGGTCATGTGGATTTGCTCTGTTCAGGAAGATTAGACCCTACCTGTCTGAACATGCAGCACAACTCCTAGTTCAGGTGCTTGTAATATCACGCCTTGACTACTGCAACTCCTTACTGGCATGTACGCTCAAACCTCTGCAGATGATCCAGAACGCGGCGGTGCGTCTGGTCTTCAACCAGCCCAAAACAGCACGTCACACCGCCGATTCATATCTCTCCACTGGCTCCCAGTTGCTGCCCGCATCAAGTTCAAGTCCTTGATGCTTGCCTACAAAGCAGCAACCAAAATGGCTCCCACCTACCTGAACTCCCTCATTCAGGTCTACGCTCCCACCCACTCACTACGCTCTGCCAAGGAGCGGAGCCTGGTGCTGCCACCACAACAAGGCCCTAAGTCTCTATCCAGACTCTTCTCTTCTGTGGTTCCTCTGTGGTGGAATGAGTTACCAAACTCCATTCAATCCACAGAGTCCCTCTCAATCTTTAAGAAAAAAAATGTCTTTACCTGCCTCTATGCAGTGCCTCGTAGCACCTATGTCCTGTCGGACCAGAACTTAGCTTTATGGCACTTACTCTCGTTGTTCTCTCCTGACTAGATCCTTGCTTGTGTTGTATTAAAATCTCATATGTATGTCACTTTGGATAAAAGCGTCTGCCAAATGGTAAATTGTGATGTTGTAACTCTCTTTTTCTTCTTTCTTACGCTACATCTGCCGGCCCTGTCCATGACTGCTTGCAGTCCTAGTATTGAGTATATATTTACTGTTACAAATTGAATTTGAATGGCAATTGCAATTTATGGATACATTATGTTATCTTTTATTTTTATTGATAAATATGTTTAAATTGATGCAGTGGCTGACATAATCTGGTTTATTTCAAGAAAAACATTTTGGCTAGTGGAAATTCTGATTGGCTGGGTAATTTTAAAGCTGCACTAAGCGATTTTCCGACCAGTAAAGGGTGACAGAAACACATTTGTAAATAAAGCATAGCAAAACAACTGGACTACGGAAGCCCCTAAGGACAAACCATGCATAAAGGCTGTAGCTAAGCTAAATGACGCCGGTTACCAGTCTCGCTTTGCCAGATTTTTCCCGCTGAAGGTTACATGTCCCACAATGACAAGTGAAGAGGTAGGTAGCAAGTTTACTAGTTAACAAGTTTACGTGCTCACTTCATCGATTTCGCCATTACGAGAACTTTTTTCAGGAATGGGAGGGGGTGAGCGCCGCTTTTAAACAGTGAGAGAGGAGACAAGCTAGTTTTTAAAAAATGGAAAGCTACTGAATGGCCTGGGAGGAGCTTTGAGTCGGTCCTGATTTTGACAACAAGCTTTAGAAAAGAGGTGAAAACAACAACACAGCTGGCCCGCGTGTGTGGATATTGGTTTATATCATTATATCTCAAGGAAATCTCCACATAGCACACTTAGTTTCAGGATTGGTTATAGGGTCTGAAATCACTTATTGCAGGTTTAAAATCTAGTAGCTCTATTGGCTGGTGATCAAAAAAGTTAATTTCAAGCCCTGGTAGTGTGTACTGTAAAGTAGTGTTGTTGGTAGTGTTGTTTGTGTCAAAGGTGCAGGTGACAGTGACAGCAGTGTAGTGCACTTGGGTCTGCTGAGTCTGGGCAAAGAGGGGGGTGTTTCTGGGACGCTGGAATACACTGTTGAGCCTTCTTGAGGTGTTGTGGGCCTAATTCAACAGAAAATCAGTGAAGGAAGGTGCCCACTTGATAACCCCAATGACTTGCCTGCACTCACTCGCCCTGAAGCTAGAGGGTTAGGGTTAGGTAGCTGGTGAATGCTGCCTGTCTCATGATGCTGTAGATTTATGACGGTATAGCCTGATATTTTTGATGGTACTCATCATTTGTATGGTAGTATATCATTCTGTTAAACTCTGAATTGGGCCTCTATATAAATGCTCACTTTGGATTAAGGGATAGTAACATCATATCCTGTGTACTGATAAATGTATACAATTCTGTATTACTATTATTTTGTAACTTTTAGTCGGTTGGTGTAACCCACATTCACAAAACGCTTCATGCATAATCTTAATTGCCGTAAATTATTGCTCCTCACTCATTGGTTCATAATTATAGCAGAGAAATGTCATCATGCTTGTTTAATTTAGTGGAGAGAAGAAGCTGTTGAACTTGGGAGCAAACCAATTAAAGGATACCGCTGGTGTTTTTAAATACATTTCTTATCGTCAACAAATCCTATGAAAATAACAAAATCAACAATGCGTTTGCTCTACTCCCATTACTTTCCGACTGCCCACCAGACTCGGCGGGAGAAACAAATTCGTGGACGGACATTACATTTTCTCGGGGGGGCACAATGATTTTTCAACGTAACATAAGAAAAATCATAATAGAACGCCATTAGTTTACACTTTTTGAAGGATATTTCACTAACAAAGCTTATTAATTTCATTCTTTGTCAGTTCACAGAATTGTTTTGTGGCAAGCAAATATCTCGTTTAAATAGATTTATTTCTTTGCATAAGCAAAACGCCTCTTGTTAATAAGGGTTTCTCTGCAAATTTACAATGTTTATATTTTTTATAATGCACATTGATTTATTCACTGCTGCTGCACGTCTCCCGTCCAAATGGACCAATTTGCTTTACCATGCTAAAATACAACGACACTAATATATAACTTGTAGCCTACTATATTGTAGGCTATATTATGTATTTTAACCCCCTCAGGTCAACAATGTCGGACTTGTTGCGTATACGACATACTAAATATGTCTGGAACGCTGCATTAGAGAGACTTACTTTTTTTTTGCCCAGAAGCTAACAGTTGAGGGCTCCGGTGCGATCGTATCCCTTCCAGAAGCTTTGTAATCCAGCTTTGAACTGCAGTGTCTTTTTGGAGACTTTGTAAAATAAATTCATAATGATAAATCCAACACTGAATGTCTTCTGTGATTATTTATTCATTTTTCCGTGTTAAAAACAGTTATTGTTGTTGTTAGCCGTCCACTAGTATAGCAATTCCATGATGCCTTGGGTTGAGTCTGTTGACCAATCAGAGGCTGGGTTCCTGACTTGTCGACCAATCAGAGGCTGTGTTTCTGACTGTGTGGCAGCTCTGATCTCAAACGCATGCGCAATGGAATAATATGAGATTGACCGCATCCTCCTATCTATATTATTAGGGCAGCACCCGAAATAATGAGTAGAATAGCGTAAATGTAATAAATATAAATATAAATGTAAATATAAAGTATAAATGCTCAGAAATCTCGTGTGTTTTATTTTAGTACCTTCTAGGCTTCAATTTTGGGGGGGCACAAAAGCCCATTTGGACAGGCATTGCCCCCCAATGCCCCCCGTGCCGCCGGCGCTGCTTCCCACGTACCCTTTTTAGCAGAGGCGTGACCGAGTCAGCTTTGCTCGAGTCCCAAGTCAGTCTCAAGTCTTGAAGCACAAGTCTCAAGTCAAGTCTCAAGTCTACATGTAGATTACCAAGTCAAGTCTACCTCATTAATGTCAAGTCTCAAGTCTAAATGTAGAACAAGTCAAGTCAAGTCAGAACAAATCAAGAGTCCAGTATCAATTTAATATCTTAAAGAAAACTAAATATCTAGGACTTTTCAATGCAATATGGTTTAAATAGGATAAAAACTTGGTAAGAGCATCATGAGTTTGATTTCTATAATCAGTTTCAACTTCAATAAATTCAATCATTCCATACAAATTCAGAAAACAGAATTTAAATTCAGTCGTCTGGTGGAACAAATCTCATCACTTTCAATCTAAGTCATTTACACAAACATGGGCCGGCTCTACTAACATGTCGCAATTCCAGGCGCAGCGCAAAAGCAACGGGTGAAATTTGTACCGCCAGCACATGGTATTTAGTAAAGTAGCGCACGCAAATGAGCGGAGGCGCAGAAAATTAATTATAATTGTGACTGTGCAAATATAAGGGCCAAACAATGCGCACAATAGCCTATTTGGGGCAACGTAATGACGGGCAAAAGAAGCGCAAATGTCTCTCCAGTGGAGCTGGAAGTGTTGGTGGCAGAGAAAACCCCAAAGAGCTGCAAAGAAGAGATGTTTTACCAGTGCATAAAAAGTCACTCTGGAATGACATAACAAATAAAGTGAATGCAGTTGGGCACCACAAGCGCAATTTAGCGGAGGTAAAACGCGCTGGTATGATATGAGGAGGTGAGCAAAAATCCTTACCATAAATAAAGCCAAAGAGGAGCCTTAACTCCCTTGGAGGAGCAGCAGGAGAGCCTGACTGAGACACAGGTGCCAGTGTGGGAGGGATGGAGACCTGGTGAAGGTATGAAGCCGCACACACACCTCTCCACGGAGAGGTTATTACGCACACATGTTTTAGCTGCATTGTTTACATCAAGGCTATGCCGCTCAGATATTGGCTCTTAATAAGTGTCAGCAAATCCAGAGAAGAGCGTGCGAGCGTGCGTTTTCCTTTTTGTATATTTAGGTAATAGTCTGCATATTGAGTGAGCATTCTGTTACTCTGCCAATGACGCTTAAATGGTGTATTTTTAAATCAGCATACCCGTTTAAACCTGTGATCGGAATTATAATAGGGATGCGATCTAATGGCTACATGTTATGATGTGTAGATGACTCTGTCACTTTGATCTTGGAGCCGGTTCCAGAGCCAGTCTCTTTGGAGCCATGCTGTGCACAAAATGATAAGACATGCTTTTCCTAGGTCTTAAATTCCGTGTGCAATCAACAGGTGTTAACAACCACCACCTCTTGATAAATCACGTCCTCACGTTTTCCATAAAACCCTTCCTTAATTTTGCGCTTCATCCTTGGAACACCCACAAATGCATATGCAATTAGATCAAACTGCAAAAAAAGCGCACCCAGATCAACCCATGATTTCAGGCGCAAAATGCGCTGTGCGCTGTCTTAGTAAATTATCAGAGAACAAGGTTTTAGCACCCGCAATGCGATTTTCACTGGCGCAAACGTTTAGTAGATCCAGGCCAAGATCTTTTGTCAAGACTTTAGAAACCTTTTCAAGTCATCAAAGTACAAGTCAAAGTCAAGTCCAAAGTCAGCAGAACCCAAGTCAAGTCAAGTCTCAAGTCTTCTCTTCATGCATCAAGTCAAGTCTCAAGCAATTAAAACTGTGACTCGAGTCTGACTCGAGTCACCTCTGCTTTTTAGCCTTCAAACCGGAAGTCAGTGGCTCCAATTGTAAGCTAAAAACCTTGAAATACAGCTCACAAAGACATAGTTTCAATTTTAAAAATCGCTAACTGTTATCATGAAAAGTCAGGCTATTGTAGTTATTACCAAATCAAATTCAAATGGGAACAAATTCTTCATTATGACAGGGACTATTTTCGGTGCTACGGAACTACTTTCCTGAGATTGAAAATGTGTTTACGGTCAGCTTATTAAGTTGTTTGAGGAAAAAGTCGGCTGGCCCGGTGCATCGCAATGATGAAATATGCTGTCCAGAGCAACGGCATGGCTCTTTGACGTGTTTTTAATAGTTTTTTATAATACAATGGAGTTCTATGGCTACTGAGACATGGCTTTATTGGGCATCGGCTACATGGACGAGACTTGTTAGCAAAACAAATTAATTGCTGATTTTGTTATTTTCATAGGATTTGTTGACAGTAAGAAATGCATTAAAAAACACCAGCCTTATCCTTTAAATAAATAGTAAAACTAAAATCATGGAGTAAAGAATGTCTTTGTAATCACGCATCAGCTATATGTTTTTTGGGGGGTTCAACAGTTAAAAGCAGCTTAGAACATACAGAAGAAACTGCAAATACCATCTAAATAGCTGAATGTGTGCTGCTTTGTTTTCATTAATAAAACTAAATACATACTTACACTTCCTCAGACCTGGTTTCAACATCTGCACTCCACCATGGTCCACACTGAGGGGATAAACAAAGTCAGACCAGCATATTCTCTTTGATGATGGAAGCATGGGCAATAAATAACCTTCTGTTGAATGATTTTTCCAGATGACGTCACTCATATCCACCATTAAACATTAAACTGGCGCTTGCTGCCGATTCTGGTCTGACCTCGATTCTTGTGTTTCTCGACCTTAGTGTGGCGTTCGATACTGCCGACCATGATGTACTTTTGCATCGTCTAGAGGATTATGTTGGCATCAGTGGTACTGCTCTTTCATGGTTCAGATCATATCTATCTAACAGATTTCATTTTGTTCTCCACAACAGCACTTCAGATTATGTTAAGGTCAATTATGGTGTACCACAGGGTTCCATCCTTGGCCCAATTCTATTTTCCATTTACATGCTGCCTCTCAGCAATAGAATCCATAAATATGGAATAGGTTTTCATTCCTACGCAGATGATACTCAACTCTCCATTGAACCTAAAAATCAATTACAAATACAAAACTTAGACATGCTTATCTGCAGTCAAAGGCTGGATGACATCAAATTTCCTTCTCTTGAATGCTAATAAGACAGAGATGATAATTTTTGGTCCAAAAAAGCAAGATGGTTTAAAAGTATCACAAAGTCCCTTCATTAAGAATCTTGGTGTTATGTTTGATCCTGACCTTTCATTTGAAATGCATATTAAGAGCATTAAAAAAACTGCTTTTTATCTTTGTTTACCTTTGTTTTGTTGCAGAGGGTCCAGCAGTTACAGTCCTGTCTTCCATGTTACCACTATCTGCCATATTGATTAGCTTCACGCTGTTCAATCTAAGCAACTAGTCTGCATTCAAACTGCCTCTGTTTTCTTCCTGGTTTGGCTGAGGCGCCATCTTTCTGCCGTAAGTCAGCACGGCCAGTTGCCGTGGTCGGGGGACACAGAGAATGAACAGACTGAAAGCAACACATAGACTAAACCAATTTTCTCCACGATGGTCTCATTTTTCTACTGACAAACTTTTCCAAATTAATTTGAGGATGATATAATCATATACATTCTACACATAGGGGCTTTAAACAATATTCCTCAGCTTCTCAGTCTGACTGAGAAAATGGCTGCAAACTCTAACCCCTCTATTAGACATTGCCTCTGCCTGGCAGCAAGCTTCTCCATACCTGAGAGTGTCCAGTCTCCAGTGTGGATCCTCCAGTCCAGCAGAGAGCAGCTTCACTCCTGAGTCTCTTGGATGATTGTAGCTCAGGTCCAGCTCTCTCAGATGGGAGGGGTTGGAGCTCAGAGCTGAGGCCAGAGAAGCACAGCCTTCCTCTGTGAGCAGACAGCCTGACAGCCTACACACACACACACACACACACACACACACACACACACACACACAACAAGGTATGCTATAGGTACATGTTAGATTTCCTCATTAGGACACTACTCTGAAATTTATTTGATAATGCAGTCTAATGCTAGCGAAAACTGTGACCATCACAAATACAAATAGTTAATCATCAGTTTGAGAGTTCTCAGCTGAATTTCTGGCAGAATCTTATAATTCCTTTCTGGTATTTTAGGTCTCAACAACAGAGACAGCAAGGAGATTAAATAATTAAATCTAATCAGGGAAAACAGTTCACAGGGCCTTGAAAGTAATGCTAAATGTTGGTATCACAACTGGTTTGAGAATCACGTGAGCAGAAAAATCCTACACAGGTTAGGTATTTATTCACTGACATTAACCTGCATGTAAAGCAGGATTTAACTGGTCGCGTGTTGAACAGGTTGAGGAATCCTGACCTGAGAGTTTCCAGTTTACAGTGTGGACTCCCCAGTCCAGCAGAGAGCAGCTTCACTCCTGAAACCCACAGGTCATTGTTACTCAGGTCCAGCTCTCTCAGACTAGAGGACTGGGAACTGAGAACTGAGGCCAGAGCTTCACAGCTTCTCTCTGACATCTCACAGCTGCTCAGCCTTAATGGACATAAAAAGATATGGAAATGTTATTAGGGCCCGAGCACCGACCAGTGCGAAGCCCTATTGAAATGCAAGGAATTAGGGCCAGAGCACCGACCGGTGTGAGGACCTATTGTAATGCAAGGAATTAAAGCTGCAAGCAGCGATGATCGGGCCCTCGCACTTCGCGCAAGTCGGGGTGTGCCGCAGCCGCCGCATCGTTACAGGACACTGACCGATCGACACATCTCAGAATTTTCAGTATAGAACGTGTCATTTCCTGTGTTGGCAGTAGGTGGCGCTATGACTATAACTGAATATTGGCATGTCGATGTCTTCAGCCCGGGACTCTCATCACATATGTGAAGTTTGGTGCAGATTTGACCATGTACAGTGGAGTTACAAACCACTTCCTGTGTTTCCAGTAGGTGGTGCTATGACTGTGATTGAAAATTGGCCTGTAGAAATGTTGAGGCCGGGATACTTATCAAACATGTGAAGTTTGGGGCAGATGTGAGCATGTACAGTGGAGTTACAAACCACTTCCTGTTTTGCCAGTAGGTGGCGCTATGACTATAACTGAATATTGCCATGTCGATGTCTTGAGACCATGACACTTATCAAACATGTGAAGTTTGGGGCAGATGTAACCATGTACAGTGGAGTTACAAACCACTTCCTGTGTTGGCAGTAGGTGGCGCTATGACTATAACTGAATAATGGCATGTCAATGTCTTCAGCCCGGGACTCTTATCAAAGATGTGAAGTTTGGGGCAGATTTGGCCATGTACAGTCGAGTTACAAACTACTTCCTGTATTGCCAGTAGGTGGCGCTATGACTATAACTGAATATTGGCCTGTAGATGTGTTCAGGCCGGGACTCTCATCAAACATGTGAAATTTGGGGCAGATTTGACCATGTACAGTGGAGTTACAAACCACTTCCTGTTTTGCCAGTAGGTGGCGCTATGACTATAACTGAATATTGCCATGTCGATGTCTTGAGGCCATGACACTTATCAAACATGTGAAGTTTGGGGCAGATTTGACCATGTACAGTGGAGTTACATAGCACTTCCTGTTTCGTGGCGAAACATGGAAATTCGAAGCCTCGCCACGCCCACGCCGTTGGACGAAAACTCAAGCTTAGAATAACTTTTAATCGTCAAGGTCTGTTACATACGCTGAGCAAGTTTGAGGTTGATCCGATTAACCTCCTAGGAGGAGTTCGTTAAAGTATGACCCCTGTAAATGGGGCAAAATGCAGAAAAATGCCACAAGAAATGCAAAATGGCTGACTTCCTGTTGGGTTTAGGTCATGGGACCTATTGATGTTTTTTGTAAGTCTGGACATGATACATCTGCCTGCCAAATTTCGTACATGTAGCTGAAACGTAGAGCGATGAGTATTTTTTTTAATTTTGTAGGGGGCGCTATTGAGCCATTTTGCCACACCCATGCGCAAGAGCCATAAAATATCTAATTTACACCACTTCTGAGGCATGTGCAAAGTTTCGCAACTTTTCGAGCAGCTTTAGGCCCTCAAAAATGCGATTTATTTGGCCCGAGAAAAATAATAATAATTCCTTGCATTTCAATAGGTCCTCGCACCGGTCGGTGCTCGGGCCCTAATAATTCCTTGCATTTCAATAGGTCCTCACACCGGTCGGTGCTCGGGCCCTAATAATTCCTTGCATTTCAATAGGTCCTCGCACCGGTCGGTGCTCGGGCCCTAATTAAAGCTGCAAGCAGCGATGATCGGGCCCTCGCACTTCGCGCACGTCGGGGTGTGCCGCAGCCGCCGCATCGTTACTGGACACTGACCGATCGACGCGGCTCAGAATTTGCAGTATAGAACGTGTCATTTCCTGTGTTGCCAGTAGATGGCGCTATGACTATAACTGAATATTGGCATGTCATTGTCTTCAGCCCGGGACTCTCATCAACCATGTGAAGTTTGGTGCAGATTTGACCACGGACAGTCGAGTTACAAACCACTTCCTGTGTTGCCAGTATGTGGCGCTATGACTATAACTGAATATTCGCATGTAGAAATGTTGAGGCCGGGACTCTCATAAAAAATGTGAAGTTTGGGGCAGATTTGACCATGTATAGCGGAGTAACAAAGCACTTCCTGTGTTGCCAGAAGGTGGCGCTATGACTATAACTGAATATTGGCATGTACAAATGTTGAGGCCGGGACACTTATCAAACATGTGAAGTTTGGGGCAGATGTGACCATGTACAGTGGAGTTACAAACCACTTCCTGTTTTGCCAGTAGGTGGCGCTATGACTATAACTGAATATTGCCATGTCGATGTCTTGAGGCCATGACACTTATCAAACGTGAAGTTTGGGCCAGATTTGACCATGTACGGCCGAGTTACAAAGCACTTCCTGTTTCATGGCGAAACATGGAAATTCGACGCCAGGCCACGCCCACGCCGTGGGAGGAAAACTCAAGCTTTTAACAACTTTTCATCGTCAAGGTCTGTTATGTACGCTGAGCAAGTTTGAGGTGGATCCGATTAACCGCCTAGGAGGAGTTCGTTAAAATATGACCCCTGTAAATGGCCAAAAATGCACAAAAATGCCACAATCAATTCAAAATGGCTGACTTCCTGTTGGGTTTAGGTCATGGCACTAAGAGACTTTTTTTTAAGTCTGGACATGATACACGTGCCTACCAAATTTCGTACATCTAGGTGAAACAGAAAGTTGGGGGCTTTTGTTTTGAAATTTTGTAGGGGGCGCTATTGAGCCATTTTGCCACACCCATGCGCGAGACCCATAAAATACGTAATTTTTCAGCACTTCTGACGTATGTGCAAATTTTCGCAACTTTTCCAGCACCTTTAGCCCCTCAAAAATGCGATTCATTCGGCAGAAAAATAATAATAATTCCTTGCATTACAATAGGTCCTCGCACCGGTCGGTGCTCGGGCCCTAATAATAATAATTCCTTGCATTACAATAGGTCCTCGCACCGGACGGTGCTCGGGCCCTAATAATAATTCCTTGAAATACAATAGGTCCTCGCACCGGACGGTGCTCGGGCCCTAATAATAATAATTCCTTGAAATACAATAGGTCCTCGCACCGGTCGGTGCTCGCGCCCTAATAATAATTAGGGCCCGAGCACCGTCCGGTGCGAGGACCTATTGTATTTCAAGGAATTATTAGGGCCCGAGCACCGTCCGGTGCGAGGACCTATTGTATTTCAAGGAATTATTATTAGGGGTCCTAGCACGTAGTGCTGGGAACCCTATTGTAATTGTTCCGATTATTATTATTATTATTATTCTTCCCGTGCCCTAAAAGTATCTGGACCTCAGAAACCATAAGCCCCACAGCACCCAAACTTTCCACATAGGTTGGAAATCTCACCCACTACTCAGGAAACAAAAATTACCCCAATCTACCTGATGGTGGCGCTATAACAGCCTACTTCACGTTTTGGTCCATAACTCCTGAACCGTGAGTCATAGAATCTAAATTCCTCTACTCCTGGATTCCTTGGATCATTACGCATCTACCCAGATAGGCCACGCCCATTTCCGTCTGACTAGATTTTCCGCCATTTTGAATTTTCTCAAAAACCTATTTTTGCGAACTCCTCCTAAACCGTTGAGGCAATCATCTCCAAATTTGCCATGCATCATCTCTGGACTCTCATGATTTAAAAACATTAAAAGATATTTGATATTCCATACCGTTCTGATATAATTAGCTTCCAAAGTTTAGTCAGAGGTTGTGGGCGGGGTCTATTTTACACAAATTGCCATAACTCATGAGTGCATTGTGCTACCTTCACCAAATTTTGTACACTTGTGCAGATGTCTACTCTGAGGTATAAACCAGAATGTCCTGTCATTTTGCCCATAGGGGGCGCTACAGCAACATTTTAGATTTTAAATGCTCATAATTCAGTCACTATAAATCATAGAAACACAATTCTTTTTTTCCTGTATTCCTTAGGTGAAGCCACATCATATTCATAGGCCCCGCCCACTGCCGCCATATTACACTTTCCGCCATTTTGGATTTTCTCAAAAACCTATTTTGGCGAACTCCTCCAACACCGTTGAACCTATCTACTCCAAATTTGGTATGCATCATCTCTGGACTCCCATGATTAAAAAACATTAAAAGATATTGGCTGCTCCATATCGTTTGGCCGCAATATGCCAATCAATTTCATGCCATGGCACATATTTGACAAAACGAGCCATAACCCATGATTGCTTTGTGCTAACTTCACTGAATCTGGTACACTTGTGCACATATCTACTCTGAGGAAATGTGCCATATTTGGTGTCTATATCTCCCATTTAACCCAGAGGTCACCAGATGCTAGGACCCCGTCATTGCCGCTTGCGGCTATATTTATTATTTTTCTTCTTCTTCTCGTGCCCTAAAAGTATCTGGACCTCAGAAACCATAAGCCCCACAGCACCCAAACTTTCCACATAGGTTGGAAATCTCACCCACTACTCAGGAAACAAAAATTACCCCAATCTACCTGATGGTGGCGCTATAACAGCCTACTTCACGTTTTGGTCCATAACTCCTGAACCGTCAGTCATAGAATCAAAATTCCTCTACTCCTGGATTCCTTGGATCATTACGCATCTACCCAGTTAGGCCACGCCCATTTCCGTCTGACTAGATTTTCCGCCATTTTGAATTTTCTCAAAAACCTACTTTTGCGAACTCCTCCTAGACCGTTGAAGCAATCATCTCCAAATTTGCTATGCATCATCTCTGGACTCCCCTGATTAAAAAACATTAAAAGATATTTGATATTCCACACCGTTCTGATATAATTAGCTTCCAAAGTTTAGTCACAGCTTGTGGGCGGGGTCTATTTCACAAAAATTGCCATAACTCATGAGTGCATTGTGCTACCTGCAACAAATTTGGTACACTTGTGCAGATGTCTACTCTGAGATAGCAACCAGAAGTTCCTGTCATTTTGCCCATAGGGGGCGCTACAGCAACATTTTAGATTTTAAATGCCCATAATTCAGTCACTATAAATCATAGAAACTAAATTCTTTTTTTCCTGTATTCCTTGGGTGAAGCCACATCATATTCATAGGCCCCGCCCACTGCCGCCATATTAGACTTTCCGCCATTTTGGATTTTCTCAAAAACCCATTTTGGCGAACTCCTCCTACACCGTTGAACCTATCTACTCCAAATTTGGTATGCTTCATCTCTGGACTCCCATGATTAAAAAACATTAAAAGATATTTGGTACTCCATATCGTTTGGCCGCAATATGCCAATCAATTTCATGCCGTGGCACATCTTTGACAAAATGAGCCATAACCCGTGATGGCTTTGTGCTATCGTCACTGAATCTGGTACACTTGTGCACATATCTACTCTGAGGACATGTGCAATATTTGGTGTCTATATCTCACATTTAACCCAGAGGTCACCAGATGCTAGGACCCCGTCATTGCCGCTTGCGGTTATATTTAGGGGTCCTAGCACGTAGTGCTGGAACCCTATTGTAATTGTTCCGTTTATTATTATTATTATTATTAGGGGTCCTAGCACGTAGTGCTGGGAACCCTATTGTAATTGTTACGATTATTATTATTTTTCTTCTTCTTCTCGTGCCCTAAAAGTATCTGGACCTCAGAAACCATAAGCCCCACAGCACCCAAACTTTCCACATAGGTTGGAAATCTCACCCACTACTCAGGAAACAAAAATTACCCCAATCTACCTGATGGTGGCGCTATAACAGCCTGCTTCACGTTTTGGTCCATAACTCCTGAACCGTGAGTCATAGAATCAAAATTCCTCTACTCGTGGATTCCTTGGATCATTACGCATCTAGCCAGATAGGCCACGCCCATTTCCGTCTGACTAGATTTTCCGCCATTTTGAATTTTCTCAAAAACCGATTTTTGCGAACTCCTCCTAGACCGTTGAGGCAATCATCTCCAAATTTGCCATGCATCATCTCTGGACTCCCCTGATTAAAAAACATTAAAAGATATTTGATATTCCATACCGTTCTGATATAATTAGCTTCCAAAGTTTAGTCACAGGTTGTGGGCGGGGTCCATTTTACAAAAATTGCCATAACTCATGAGTGCATTGTGCTACCTTCACCAAATGTTGTACACTTGTGCAGATATCTACTCTGAGATACCAACCAGAATTTCCTGTCGTTCTGCCCATAGGGGGCGCTACAGCAACATTTTACATTTTAAATGCCCATAATTCAGTCACTATAAGTCATAGAAACAAAATTATTTTTTTCCTGTATTCCTTGGGTGAAGCCACATCATATTCATAGGCCCCGCCCATTGCCGCCATATTAGACTTTCCGCCATGTTGTATTTTGTCAAAAACATGTTTTTGCGAACTCCTCCTACACCGTTGAGGCAATCTACTCCACATTTGGTATGCATCATCTGTGGACTCCCATGATTAAAAAACATTAAAAGATATTGGCTGCTCCATATCGTTTGGCTGCGATATGCCAATCAATTTCATGCCATGGCACATATTTGACAAAACGAGCCATAACCCATGATTGCTTTGTGCTATCTTCACTGAATCTGGTACACTTGTGCACATATCTACTCTGAGGAAATGTGCAATATTTAGTGTCTATATCTCGCATTTAACCCAGAGGTCACCAGATGCTAGGACCCCGTCATTGCCGCTTGCGGCTATATTTATTAGGGGTCCTAGCACGTAGTGCTGGGAACCCTATTGTAATTGTTCCGATTATTATTATTAGGGGTCCTAGCACGTAGTGCTGGGAACCCTATTGTAATTGTTCCGATTATTATTATTATTATTATTCTTCCCGTGCCCTAAAAGTATCTGGACCTCAGAAACCATAAGCCCCACAGCACCCAAACTTTCCACATAGGTTGGAAATCTCACCCACTACTCAGGAAACAAAAATTACCCCAATCTACCTGATGGTGGCGCTATAACAGCCTACTTCACGTTTTGGTCCATAACTCCTGAACCGTGAGTCATAGAATCTAAATTCCTCTACTCCTGGATTCCTTGGATCATTACGCATCTACCCAGATAGGCCACGCCCATTTCCGTCTGACTAGATTTTCCGCCATTTTGAATTTTCTCAAAAACCTATTTTTGCGAACTCCTCCTAAACCGTTGAGGCAATCATCTCCAAATTTGCCATGCATCATCTCTGGACTCTCATGATTTAAAAACATTAAAAGATATTTGATATTCCATACCGTTCTGATATAATTAGCTTCCAAAGTTTAGTCAGAGGTTGTGGGCGGGGTCTATTTTACACAAATTGCCATAACTCATGAGTGCATTGTGCTACCTTCACCAAATTTTGTACACTTGTGCAGATGTCTACTCTGAGGTATAAACCAGAATGTCCTGTCATTTTGCCCATAGGGGGCGCTACAGCAACATTTTAGATTTTAAATGCTCATAATTCAGTCACTATAAATCATAGAAACACAATTCTTTTTTTCCTGTATTCCTTAGGTGAAGCCACATCATATTCATAGGCCCCGCCCACTGCCGCCATATTACACTTTCCGCCATTTTGGATTTTCTCAAAAACCTATTTTGGCGAACTCCTCCAACACCGTTGAACCTATCTACTCCAAATTTGGTATGCATCATCTCTGGACTCCCATGATTAAAAAACATTAAAAGATATTGGCTGCTCCATATCGTTTGGCCGCAATATGCCAATCAATTTCATGCCATGGCACATATTTGACAAAACGAGCCATAACCCATGATTGCTTTGTGCTAACTTCACTGAATCTGGTACACTTGTGCACATATCTACTCTGAGGAAATGTGCCATATTTGGTGTCTATATCTCCCATTTAACCCAGAGGTCACCAGATGCTAGGACCCCGTCATTGCCGCTTGCGGCTATATTTATTATTATTATTATTATTATTTTTCTTCCTGTGCCCTAAAAGTATCTGGACCTCAGAAACCATAAGCCCCACAGCACCCAAACTTTCCACATAGGTTGGAAATCTCACCCACTACTCAGGAAAAAAAAATTACCCCAATCTACCTGATGGTGGCGCTATAACAGCCTACTTCACGTTTTGGTCCATAACTTCTGAACCGTGAGTCATAGAATCAAAATTCCTCTTCTCCTGTATTCCTTGGGTCATTACGCATCTACCCAGATAGGCCCCGCCCATTTCCGTCTGACTAGATTTTCCGCCATTTTGAATTTTCTCAAAAACCTATTTTTGCGAACTCCTCCTAGACCGTTGAGGCAATCATCTCCAAATTTGCCATGCATCATCTCTGGACTCTCATGATTTAAAAACATTAAAAGATATTTGATATTCCATACCGTTTCCATATAATTAGCTTCCAAAGTTTAGTCACAGGTTGTGGGCGGGGTCCATTTTACAAAAATTGCCATAACTCATGAGTGCATTGTGCTACCTTCACCAAATTTTGTACACTTGTGCAGATGTCTACTCTGAGATAGCAACCAGAAGTTCCTGTCATTTTGCCCATAGGGGGCGCTACAGCAACATTTTAGATTTTAAATGCCCATAATTCAGTCACTATAAATCATAGAAACGAAATTCTTTTTTTCCTGTATTCCTTGGGTGAAGCCACATCATATTCATAGGCCCCGCCCACTGCCGCCATATTAGACTTTCCGCCATTTTGGATTTTCTCAAAAACCCATTTTGGCGAACTCCTCCTACACCGTTGAACCTATCTACTCCAAATTTGGTATGCTTCATCTCTGGACTCCCATGATTAAAAAACATTAAAAGATATTTGGTACTCCATATCGTTTGGCCGCAATATGCCAATCAATTTCATGCCGTGGCACATATTTGACAAAATGAGCCATAACCCGTGATGGCTTTGTGCTATCGTCACTGAATCTGGTACACTTGTGCACATATCTACTCTGAGGAAATGTGCAATATTTGGTGTCTATATCTCACATTTAACCCAGAGGTCACCAGCTGCTAGGACCCCGTCATTGCCGCTTGCGGCTATATTTAGGGGTCCTAGCACGTAGTGCTGGGAACCCTATTGTAATTGTTCCGATTATTATTATTATTATTATTATTATTATTATTATTATTATTATTTTTCTTCCTGTGCCCTAAAAGTATCTGGACCTCAGAAACCATAAGCCCCACAGAAGCCAAACTTTCCACATAGGTTGGAAATCTCACCCACTACTCAGGAAACAAAAAGTACCCCAATCTACCTGATGGTGGCGCTATAACAGCCTACTTCACGTTTTGGTCCATAACTTCTGAACTGTGAGTCATAGAATCAAAATTCCTCTTCTCCTGTATTCCTTGGGTCATTACGCATCTACCCAGATAGGCCACGCCCATTTCCGTCTGACTAGATTTTCCGCCATTTTGAATTTTCTCAAAAACCTATTTTTGCGAACTCCTCCTAGACCATTGAGGCAATCATCTCCAAATTTGCCATGCATCATCTCTGGACTCTCATGATTAAAAAACATTAAAAGATATTTGATATTCCATACCGTTCTGATATAATTAGCTTCCAAAGTTTAGTCAGAGGTTGTGGGCGGGGTCTATTTTACACAAATTGCCATAACTCATGAGTGCATTGTGCTACCTTCACCAAATTTTGTACACTTGTGCAGATGTCTACTCTGAGGTATAAACCAGAACTTCCTGTCATTTTGCCCATAGGGGGCGCTACAGCAACATTTTAGATTTTAAATGCTCATAATTCAGTCACTATAAGTCATAGAAACAAAATTCTTTTTTTCCTGTATTCCTTAGGTGAAACCACATCATATTCATAGGCCCCGCCCATTGCCGCCATATTAGACTTTCCGCCATTTTGGATTTTCTCAAAAACCCATTTTGGCGAACTCCTCCTACACCGTTGAACCTATCTACTTCAAATTTGGTATGCATCATCTCTGGACTCCCATGATTAAAAAACATTAAAAGATATTTGGTACTCCATATCGTTTGGCCGCTATATGCCAATCAATGTTAGGGCGTGGCACATATTTGACAAAATGAGCCATAACCCATGATTGCTTTGTGCTATCTTCACTGAATCTGGTACACTTGTGCACATATCTACTCTGAGGAAATGTGCAATATTTGGTGTCTATATCTCACATTTAAGCCAGAGGTCACCAGATGCTAGGACCCCGTCATTGCCGCTTGCGGCTATATTTTTATTATTATTTTTCTTCTTCTTCTCGTGCCCTAAAAGTATCTGGACCTCAGAAACCATAAGCCCCACAGCACCCAAACTTTCCACATAGGTTGGAAATCTCACCCACTACTCAGGAAACAAAAATTACCCCAATCAACCTGATGGTGGCGCTATAACAGCCTACTTCACGTTTTGGTCCATAACTTCTGAACCGTGAGTCATAGAATCAAAATTCCTCTTCTCCTGAATTCCTTGGATCATTACGCATCTAGCCATATAGGCCACGCCCATTTCCGTCTGACTAGATTTTCCGCCATTTTGAATTTTCTCAAAAACCTATTTTTGCGAACTCCTCCTAGACCGTTGAGGCAATCATCTCCAAATTTGCCATGCATCATCTCTGGACTCTCATGATTAAAAAACATTAAAAGATATTTGATATTCCATACCGTTGTGATATAATTAGCTTCCAAAGTTTAGTCACAGGATGTGGGCGGGGTCCATTTTACAAAAATTGCCGTAACTCATGAGTGCATTGTGCTACCTTCACCAAATTTTGTACACTTGTGCAGATGTCTACTCTGAGGTATAAACCAGAATTTCCTGTCATTTTGCCCATAGGGGGCGCTACAGCAACATTTTACATTTTAAATGCTCATAATTCACTCACTATAAATCATAGAAACAAAATTCTTTTTTTCCTGTATTCCTTAGGTGAAACCACATCATATTCATAGGCCCCGCCCATTGCCGCCATATTAGACTTTCCGCCATTTTGGATTTTCTCAAAAACCCGTTTTGGCGAACTCCTCCTACACCGTTGAACCTATCTACTCCAAATTTGGTATGCATCATCTCTGGACTCCCATGATTCAAAAACATTAAAAGATATTTGGTACTCCATATCGTTTGGCCGCAATATGCCAATCAATTTCATGCCGTGGCACATATTTGACAAAATGAGCCATAACCCGTGATGGCTTTGTGCTATCTTCACTGAATCTGGTAAACTTGTGCACATATCTACTCTGAGGAAATGTGCAATATTTGGTGTCTATATCTCACATTTAACCCAGAGGTCACCAGCTGCTAGGACCCCGTCATTGCCGCTTGCGGCTATATTTATTATTATTATTATTATTATTATTATTATTATTTTTCTTTGTAAAAAAAAAACGCATTTTTGAGGGGCTAAACGTGCTCGGAAAGTTGCGAAACTTTGCACACACGTCAGAAGTGGTGAAAAATTACATATTTTATGGGTCTTGCGCATGGGTTTGGCTAAATGGCTCAATAGCGCCCCCTACAAAATTTCAAAAAAATACTCATCGCTCTACGTTTCACCTACATGTACCAAATTTGGTAGGCACATGTATCATGTCCAGACCTACAAAAAACATCAATACGTGCCATGACCTAAACCCAACAGGAAGTCAGCCATTTTGAATTGATTGTGCCATTTTTGTGCGTTTTTGGCCATTTACAGGGGTCATACTTTAACGAACTCCTCCTAGACGGTTCATCGGATCAACCTCAAACTTGCGCAGCGTATATAATAGACCTTGACGATGAAAAATTGTTAAAAGCTTGAGTTTTCCTCGAACGGCGTGGGCGTGGCGAGGCGTCGAATTTCCATGTTTCGCCACGAAACAGGAAGTGCTATGTAACTCCACTGTACATGGTCAAATCTGCCCCAAACTTCACATGTTTGATAAGTGTCACAGTCTGAACACATCTAAAGGCCAATATTCAGTTATAGTCATGGGCGGGGCGTCGAATTTCCATGTTTCGCCACGAAACAGGAAGTGGTTTGTAACTCCACTGTACATGGTCAAATCTGCCCCAAACTTCACATGTTTGCTAAGTGTCACAGTCTGAACACATCTAAAGGCCAATATTCAGTTATAGTCATGGGCGGGGCGTCGAATTTCCATGTTTCGCCACGAAACAGGAAGTGGTTTGTAACTCCACTGTACATGGTCAAATCTGCCCCAAACTTCATATGTTTGCTAAGTGTCACAGTCTGAACACATCTAAAGGCCAATATTCAGTTATAGTCATGGGCGGGGCGTCGCATTTCCATGTTTCGCCACGAAACAGGAAGTGCTTTGTAACTCCACTGTAAATGGTCAAATCTGCCCCAAACTTCACATGTTTGCTAAGTGTCACAGTCTGAACACATCTAAAGGCCAATATTCAGTTATAGTCATGGGCGGGGCGTCGCATTTCCATGTTTCGCCACGAAACAGGAAGTGGTATGTAACTCCGCTGGACGTGGTCAAATCTGGCCCAAACTTCACATGTTTGCTAAGTGTCACAGTCTGAACACATCTAAAGGCCAATATTCAGTTATAGTCATAGCGCCACCTACTGGCAAAACAGGAAGTGGTTTGTATCTCGGCTGTACGTGGTCAAATCTGCCCCAAACTTCACATTTTTTATGAGAGTCCTGGCCTCAACATTTCTACATGCCAATATTCTGTTATAGTTATAGCGCCACCTACTGGCAACACAGGAAATGGCTTGTAACTCGGCTGTACGTGGTCTACTCTGACCCAAACTTCACATGTTTGATGACAGTCCCAGCCTGAACAAATCTACATGGCAATATTTAGTCATAGTCATAGCGCCACCTACTGGCAAAACAGGAAGTGGTTTGTAACTCGGCTGTACGTGGTCTAATCTGCCCCAAACTTCACATGTTTGCTAAGTGTCCCAGCCTGAACACATCCACAGGCCAATATTCAGTTATAGACATAGCGCCACCTACTGGCAACACAGGAAATTACACGTTATATACAGAAAATCAGAGCCGCGTCTACAGGTCGGTGTCCAGCAACGATGCCGCGGCTGCGGCACACCCCGACATGCGCGAAGTGCGAGGGCCCGATCATCGCTGCTTGCAGCTTTAATAATTCCTTGCATTTCAATAGGGCTTCGCACCGGTCGGTGCTCGGGCCCTAAATAATAATAATCGGAACAATTACAATAGGGTTCCCAGCACTACGTGCTAGGACCCCTAACAATAATAATTCCTTGCATTTCAATAGGGCTTCGCACCGGTCGGTGCTCGGGCCCTAATTATTATTTTTCTGCCGAATGAATCGCATTTTTGAGGGGCTAAAGGTGCTCGAAAACTCACAAAACTTTGCACATGCCTCAGAAGTGGTGAAAAATTTAATATTTTATGGGTCTTGCGCATGTCTGTGGCAAAATGGCTCAATAGCGCCCCCTACAAAATTTCAAAAAAATACTCATCGCTCTACGTTTCACCTACATGTACCAAATTTGGTAGGCACATGTATCATGTCCAGACCTACAAAAAACATCAATAGTTCCCATGACCTAAACCCAACAGGAAGTCAGCCATTTTGAATTGATTGTGGCATTTTTGTGCATTTTTGCCCATTTACAGGGGTCATACTTTAACGAACTCCTCCTAGGAGGTTAATCGGCTCCACCTCAAAATTGCACAGTGTACATAAAACACCTTGACGATGAAAAGTTATTAAAAGCTTGAGCTTTCGTCCAACGGTGTGGGCGTGGCTAGGCCTCAATTTCCATGTTTCGCCACGAAACAGGAAGTGCTATGTAACTCCACTGTACATGGTCAAATCTGCCCCAAACTTCACATGTTTGCTAAGTGTCATGGCCTCAAGACATCGACATGGCAATATTCAGTTATAGTCATAGCGCCACCTACTGGCAAAACAGGAAGTGGTTTGTAACTCGACTCTACATGGTCAAATCTGCCCCAAACTTCACATGTTTGATGAGTGTCCCAGCCTGAACACATCCACAGGCCAATATTCAGTTATAGTCATAGCGCCACCTACTGGCAACACAGGAAGTGCTTTGTAACTCCACTGTACATGGTCACATCTGCCCCAAACTTCACACGTTTGATGAGTGTCCCAGCCTGAACACATCTACAGGCCAATATTCAGTTATAGTCATAGCGCCACCTACTGGCAACACAGGAAGTGGTTTGTAACTCCACTGTACATGGTCAAATCTGCACCAAACTTCACATATGTGATGAGAGTCCCGGGCTGAAGACATTGACATGCCAATATTCAGTTATAGTCATAGCGCCACCTACTGGCAACACAGGAAGTGGTTTGTAACTCGACTCTACATGGTCAAATCTGCCCCAAACTTCACATGTTTGCTAAGTGTCCCGGCCTGAAGACATCTAATGGCCAAACTGGAATTATAGTCATAGCGCCACCTACTGGCAACACAGGAAATGACATGTTCTATACTGAAAATTCTGAGCTGCGTCGACAGGTCAGTGTCCAGTAACGATGCCGCGGCTGTGGCACACCCCGACGTGCGCGAAGTGCGAGGGCCCGATCATCGCTGCTTGCAGCTTTAATTAGGGCCCGAGCACCGACCGGTGCGAAGCCCTATTGAAATGCAAGGAATTATTATTATTATTAGGGCCCGAGCACCGACCGGTGCGAGGACCTATTGTATTTCAAGGAATTATTATTAGGGCCCGAGCACCGACCGGTGCGAAGCCCTATTGAAATGCAAGGAATTATTGTTATTATTATTATTATTATTATTATTAGGGCCCGAGCACCGACCGGTGCGAGGACCTATTGAAATGCAAGGAATTATTATTAGGGCCCGAGCACCGTCCGGTGCGAGGACCTATTGTATTTCAAGGAATTATTATTATTAGGGCCAGAGCACCGTCCGGTGCAAGGACCTATTGTAATGCAAGGAATTATTATTAGGGCCCGAGCACCGTCCGGTGCGAGGACCTATTGTATTTCAAGGAATTATTAGGGCCCGAGCACCGTCTGGTGCGAAGACCTATTGTATTTCAAGGAATTATTAGGGCCCGAGCACCGACCGGTGCGAGGACCTATTGAAATGCAAGGAATTATTATTAGGGCCCGAGCACCGACCGGTGCGAGGACCTATTGTAATGCAAGGAATTATTAGGGCCCGAGCACCGACCGGTGCGAGGACCTATTGAAATGCAAGGAATTATTATTATTATTATTTTTCCCTCCAATGAATCGCAGTTTTGAGGGCCTAAAGCTGCTGGAAAAGTTGCGCAACTTTGCACATACGTCAGAAGTGGTGAAAAATTACATATTTTATGGGTCTCGCGCATGGGTGTGGCAAAATGGCTCAATAGCGCCCCCTACAAATTTCAAAAAAATACTCATCGCTCTACGTTTGACCTACATGTACGAAATTTGGTAGGCACATGTATCATGTCCAGACCTACAAAAAACATCAATAGGTGCCATGACCTAAACCCAACAGGAAGTCAGCCATTTTGAATTCATTGTGGCATTTTTCAGCGTTTTTGGCCATTTACAGGGGTCATACTTTAACGAACTCCTCCTAGGCGGTTAATCGGATCCACCTCAAACTTGCTCAGCGTATATAACAGACCTTGACGATGAAAAGTTAATAAAAGCTTGAGTTTTCCTCGAACGGTGTGGGCGTGGCCTGGTGTCGAATTTCCATGTTTCGCCATGAAACAGGAAGTGCCTGTAACTCCACCATACGTGGTCACATCTGCCCCAAACTTCACATGTTTGATAAGTGTCCCGGCCTCAACATTTCTACATGCCGATTTTCAATCACAGTCATAGCGCCACCTACTGGCAACACAGGAAGTGGTTTGTATCTCGGCTGTACGTGGTCACATCTGCCCCAAACTTCACATGTTTGCTAAGTGTCATGGCCTCAAGACATCGACATGGCAATATTAATTTATAGTCATAGCGCCACCTGCTGGCAATACAGGAAGTGCTTTGTAACTCCACTGTACATGGTCACATCTGCCCCAAACTTCACATGTTTGATGAGTGTCCCAGCCTGAACACATCCACAGGCCAATATTCAGTTATAGTCATAGTGCCACCTACTGGCAACACAGGAAGTGGTTTGTAACTCCACTGTACATGCTCAAATCTGCACCAAACTTCACATATTTGATGAGAGTCCCGGGCTGAAGACATCGACATGCCAATATTCAGTTATGGTCATAGCGCCACCTGCTGGCAACACAGGAAGTGGTTTGTAACTCGGCTGTACGTGGTCAAATCTGCCCCAAACTTCACATGTTTGATGAGACTCCCGGCCTGAACACATCTACAGGCCAATTTTCAATCATAGTCATAGCGCCACCTACTGGCAAAAGGAAATGACTTGTTTTATACTGAAAATTCAGAGCCGCGTCGACCGGTCGGTGTCCAGTAATGATGCCGCGGCTGCGGCACACCCCGACGTGCGCGGAGTGCGAGGGCCCGATCATCGCTGCTTGCAGCTTTAATTATTATTATTTTTCCCTCCAATGAATCGCATTTTTGAGGGCCTAAACGTGCTCGAAAACTTGTGCAACTTTGCACACGCCTCAGAAGTGGTGAAAAATTATATATTTTACGGGTCTTGCGCATGGGTGTGGCAAAATGGCTCAATAGCGCCCCCTACAAAATTTCAAAAAAATACTCATCGCTCTACGTTTCACCTACATGTACCAAATTTGGTAGGCACATGTATCATGTCCAGATCTACAAAAAACGTCAATAGCTGCCATGACCTAAACCCAACAGGAAGTCAGCCATTTTGAATTGATTGTGGCATTTTTGTGCGTTTTTGCCCATTTACAGGGGTCATACTTTAACGAACTCCTCCTAGACGGTTAATCGGATCCACCTCAAACTTGCTCAGCGTATATAACAGACCTTGACAATGAAAAGTTATTAAAAGCTTGAGTTTTCCTCGAACGGCGTGGGCGTGGCGAGGCGTCGAATTTCCATGTTTCGCCACGAAACAAGAAGTGGTTTGTAACTCCACTGTACATGGTCAAATCTGCCCCAAACTTCACATGTTTGATAAGTGTCATGGCCTCAAGACATCGACATGGCAATATTCAGTTATAGTCATAGCGCCACCTACTGGCAAACAGGAAGTGCTTTGTAACTCGGCTGTACGTGGTCACATCTGCCCCAAACTTCACATGTTTGATGAGACTCCCGGCCTCAACATTTCTACATGCCAATTTTCAATCACAGTCATAGCGCCACCTACTGGCAACACAGGAAGTGGTTTGTAACTCAGCGGTACTTGGTGACATCTGCCCCAAACTTCACACGTTTGATGACAGTCCCGGCCTGAAGACATCTACATGCCAATATTCAGTTATGGTCATAGCGCCACCTACTGGCAACACAGGAAATGACACGTTATATACTGAAAATTCTGAGCCGCGTCGACAGGTCGGTGTCCAGTAACGATGCCGCGGTTGCGGCTCACCCCGACGTGCACGAAGTGCGAGGGCCCGATCATCGCTGCTTGCAGCTTTAATTATTATTATATTTCCCTCCAATGAATCACATTTTTAAGGGGCTAAAGGTGCTCGGATAGTTGCGAAACTTTGCACATGCCTCACAAGTGCTGAAAAATTGTATATTTTATGGGTCTTGCACATGGGTGTGACAAAATGGCTCAATAGCGCCCCCTACAAAATTTCAAATAAATACCCGTCGCGCTACGTTTCACCTACGAAATTTGCCAGGCACATGTATCATGTCCAGACTTAAAAAAAAGGTCAATGGGTGCCATGACCTAAACCAGGAAAACAGGAAGTCAGCCATTTTGCATTTATTGTGGCATTTTTGCCCATTTACAGGGGTCATACTTTAACGAACTCCTCCTAGACGGTTCATCGGATCCACCTCAAACTTGCGCAGCGTATATAACAGACCTTGACGATGAAAAGTTATTAAAAGTTTGAGTTTTCCTCGAACGGCGTGGGCGTGGCGAGACGTCGAATTTCCATGTTTCGCCACGAAACAGGAAGTGCTATGTAACTCCACTGTACATGGTCAAATCTGTCCCAAACTTCACATGTTTGATGAGAGTCCCAGCCTGAACACATCCACAGGCCAATATTCAGTTATAGTCATAGCGCCACCTACTGGCAAAACAGGAAGTGCTTTGTAACTCCACTGTACATGGTCACATCTGCCCCAAACTTCACATGTTTGATGAGAGTCCCAGCCTGAACACATCCACAGGCCAATATTCAGTTATAGTCATAGCGCCACCTACTGGCAACACAGGAAGTGCTTTGTAACTCCACTGTACATGGTCAAATCTGCCCCAAACTTCACATTTTTTATGAGAGTCCTGGCCTCAACATTTCTACATGCGAATATTCAGTTATAGTCATAGCACCACCTACTGGCAACACAGGAAGTGGTTTGTAACTCGACTGTCCGTGGTCAAATCTGCCCCAAACTTCACATGGTTGATGAGAGTCCCGGGCTGAAGACAATGACATGCCAATATTCAGTTATAGTCATAGCGCCACCTACTGGCAACACAGGAAATGACACCCCGACGTGCGCGAAGTGCGAGGGCCCGATCATCGCTGCTTGCAGCTTTAATTCTCTTTTATGTTTTTTTTCTTTTTCTTTTTTTTTTTTTTTTTAGCACAAAAGAGTAATTCAAACAAAATATCCATAATGTATACCAACATCATAAAGAGCATGTGCAAGGAAGACCAAAGAAACCCCAAAGGGCTTGTGGAGTGTCTCCCTTAATAACAATCATACACAATTACAATATAGTGTAATGAAACCCAAAGAAGAGTTAAAAGGAACAAAACAATATAGACAAATCAATAGGTAAAGTAGTACTGTTAAATAAATAGGGGGAAAATAAGTAAAATAATATTAAAAGAAACCGAAAAGAAAAGGAAAAGAAGAGTTAAGGAATAAAGAGAGAAAGCAGAAAAAAAGAGAAAAAAAGTTTAATTAAAATGAAGTAATTAATTATACCAAAAAAGAGACAGCAGTATGATCATCTCAATAAGCATGATGATTGTGAAATAAATACTGTTTGACAGCTTTTTAAACAGATTGGGTGTGAGATCAAAGAAATGGGGGGGGGGTTGATTGAAAACTTTGGCTCCTCTAAAATGAAGACTAAACTGAGACATGGATGTTCGAGTAAGGGGCAACAAAAGTTGTCTCTTACATCTTGTATTGTAACTATGATTTTCCTCACTTCTTCTGAAGAAACTATTGAACGTAGGGGGAAGCTGATGATAAATTGCTTTGAAGACAAACTGTGCTGTGTGGAGGAAGTTTACTTGAAAGATGCTGAGTATAGATAATTTCTTAAAGAGAGGTTGCGAGTGAGCTAAGTAAGTTGCATGTGAAATGATTTGAACGCAACGTTTTTGAAGGAGATAGATACTATTCAGCTTGGTAGGATGGGTGCTGGCCCAAATGACGTTGCAATATTTAATGTAAGGATAAATCATAGAGTAGAACAACATCTGAGTAGCAATTTTGGATTAAATTTCTTTAAATTTCTTTCTTGTTAAAGCTGCACTAAGCGATTTTACGACCACTAGAGGGTGACAGAAACCGCAATACATTTGTAAATAAAGCACAGCAAAGCTACTGGACTATGAAAGCCCGGAAGGACAAACCGTGCATAAAGTCTAATAGCTAAGCTAAACGTACCTACAGAGAAGTGGCGCTGGTTACCAGTCTCGCTTTGCCAGATTTTTCTCCCACTGAAGCTTACATGTCCCACAATGACAAGTGAAGAGGTAGGTACCAAGTTTACTAGTTTAACAAGTTTACTCGCTCGCTTCATCAATTCCGCCATTACGAGGATTTTTTTCAGGAATGGGAGGGGGTGAGGGCCGCTTTTAAACAGCGAGGGAGGAGACAAGCTAGTTTTTAAAAATGAAGAGGTACTGAATGGGTGTGTGGATACTGGTTTATATAAGTATATCTCAAGGAAAATCTCCACATAACACACGTTAGTTTCAGGATTGGTTATAAGGTCTGAAATTGCTTATTGCGGGTTTAATGTCATGATTGTCTGTGTTTTTTTGGGCACTGCTTTCATATTACTGTTAGGGTTAGGGTTAACTTTATTTATGTCACCCTTATTTAAAAGCGGAGTTTACAGTGTGCTTTGCATGGTGCTGTAGGTCACTGAGCTGAATGTAGCACTAACAATGCCAGGGATGCTGGTTTGACTCCCACTGGGGTCACCCAACAGTATATGCACACATGGTACTGTAAGGTGATTTAGATAAATAATCTACCAAAATGGCATATGCTATGCTATGATATACTTTACAGAAAGCCATAAAAAAGGAATAGCAAATATATAAAGCAAATATATAAATTAGGAAACTAGGAAATTGGGAAAAATGGTGGTTTAACAATAATTACATCAAATCAAAACATAGAAAGGGTAAAGAGAAAAACATTACACAAAAGTAAGTCAATAAATGTGTGTTTTTTTCCAATTGTTTTAAAAGATGATAGTGAATTTGCTAGCTTAAACCCCTCAGGAAGGCATTCCACAGAGTAGGGGCCCTGATGGCAAAAGTGAAATCACCTTTAGTGTTGAGTCTAGACTGAGGGACAGTCAGGCTCATAGGGAACAAAGAGCTCTGCAGTGTCACTTGGGGCAAAAACTAGCCATGCTTTAAATGTGCTCAGTGAAATGTAATATTAATTAATATTTAATATTAATTCTAACTGGTAACCAGTGGGGGAATGCTAAACTTGGGTTAGGGTTGAAATAGTTAAAATCCTAGCTGCTCAAATTCCAAGATTTTCTTTTGAATAAAATTGAAAAGAAAAATGTATAATGGCTCTGAAATCCTGATATATAACTTGCAGGGTCACCTTTGCAGATTCAGGAATCCTGACCTGAGAGATATGGACCTTAGTTTGGAGAAATGTATGAAATCAAAAAAGGATCTTACTTGAGAGTTCCCAGTCGACAGTGTGGACTCCCCAGTCCAGCAGAGAGCAGCTTCACTCCTGAATCCTGCAGGTCGTTGTTACTCAGGTCCAGCTCTCTCAGACTGGAGGACTGGGAGCTGAGAACTGAGGCCAGAGCTTCACAGCTTTTCTCTGACAGTTGACAGCCACTCAGCCTGAAGAAGAATTAGTGATGAACACAAACAATAACTTTGAAAATATATATTTATATATTTAATATATCCAGTCATATATGAACCTACAAAGATTTATTGGAGGCTTTGACCACTGGCAGCAGCCTCAGAAGAGTCTGCTCTGAAGCAGAGTATTTCTTCAGGTCAAACACGTCCAGCTCTTCTTCTGATGACAGTAACATGAAGACCAGAGCCGACCACTGAGCAGGGGAGAAATATATTATGGAGAGACCTCCTGATCTCAGGTACTGTTGGATCTCCTCCAGTAGAGAACGGTCATTCAGCTCATTCAGACAGTGGAACAGATTGATGCTTCTCTCTGGAGAGGGATTCTCCCTGATCTTCTCCTGGATGTACTGCACTGTTTTCTGATTGGTCTGTGAGCTACTTCCTGTCTGTGTCAGCAGGCCTTGTAGGAGAGTCTGATTGGTCTGCAGGGAAAGGCCCAGGAGGAAGCGAAGGAACAGGTCCAGGTGTCCATTTGGACTCTGTAAGGCCTTGTCCACAGCATTCTGGTAGAAGCGTGTTAGTTTAGATTTATCTCTTAATAGTGTAGACCACCAGGTTGGTGACTGTGGCTCTGACAGTAGATTGACATCTGTGTTGATGAATGTCAGAAATACATAAACAGCAGCCAGAAACTCCTGAATGCTCAGATGAACAAAGCAGAATACCTTGTCCTGGTACAGCCCACACTCCTCTTTAAAGATCTGTGTGAACACTCCTGAGTACACTGAGGCTGCTCTGATGTCAATGCCACACTCTGTCAGATCTGCTTCATAGAAGATCAGGTTGCCTTTCTCCAGCTGCTCAAAAGCCAGTTTTCCCAGAGACAGGATGATCTTCTTAGTCTTTGTAGTCCAGAGTGGATGTGTCTCAGCTCTCCCATGATACTTGACATTCCCCTGGATGGACTGAACCACCAGGAAGTGGATGTACATCTCAGTCAGGGTCTTGGGCAGGTCTCCTCTCTCATCTGTTCTCAACACATGCTCCAGAACTGTAGCAGTGATCCAACAGAAGACTGGGATGTGGCACATGATGTGGAGGCTTCGTGATGTCTTGATGTGAGAGATGATTCTTCTGGCCTGCTCCTCATCTCTGAATCTCTTCCTGAAGTACTCCTTCTTCTGTGGGTCAGTGAACCCTCTTACCTCTGTCACCATATCAACGCACTCAGGAGGGATCTGATTGGCTGCTGCAGGTCGTGTGGTTATCCAGAGGCGAGCGGAGGGAAGCAGTTTCCCCTTGATGAGGTTTGTCAGCAGCACATCCACTGAGGTTGACTCTCTAACATCAGTCAGGATCTCGTTGTTGTGGAAGTCTAGAGGAAGTCGACACTCATCCAGACCGTCAAAGATGAACACAACCTGGAACTTGTCAAACCTGCAGATTCCTGCTTCTTTGGTCTCAATAAAGAAGTGATGAAGAAGTTCCACCAAGCTGTACTTTTCCCCTTTCAGCAGATTCAGCTCTCGGAAAGTGAATGGAAATGTGAACTGTATATCCTGGTTGGCTTTGTCTTCAGCCCAGTCCAGACTGAACTTCTGTGTTAAGACTGTTTTCCCAATGCCAGCCACTCCCTGTGTCATCAATGTTCTGGTTGGTTTATCTCTTCCAGGTAAGGGTTTAAAGATGTCGTCACATTTGATTGTTGTTTCTGGTCTCGCTGGTTGCCTGGATGCTGTTTCAATCTGTCTGACCTCATGTTCATCGTTGACCTCTCCACTCTCTCCCTCTGTGATGTAATGCTCTGTGTAGATCTGATTCAGAAGTGTTGGGTTTCTGGCTTTAGCAATCCCCTCAAACATACACTGAAACTTCTCCTTCAGATTAGATTTGAGTTTACATTGGCACACTGCAGCAAGAGTTTCTGAATGAAAAAACAACAAATAACATCAATAAATCGCTGTTACATTAAATGTGAGAAATGTGAATATTTCCTGGTAAATATGTCCATTTCACAACAACATGGCGTCTATTTAGCTTATTACTGGTGGGTGGAAAAAACTTGTCTTGATTGTGTGTGCAGGTAAATGTGAAAGGCAACTTTGGGTGTGTTGTTTTTTTAATGTAAACCACTGTGTTCAGCATTTTACACAAACATTAACAAATTAATAATTTAACCAGATTATCCATGGGGATTGTGCTCATTTACCTTCCAATCTGGAATTGAAGAGATCTTGTTTTAGAAATGTCTGTATTTACAGCAGACGTTAGAAATACAAACATTTACATTTTCCACCAGCTCCCCTTTCTATTATGTTAAACCTGTTAAAAGCCTCTTACTGCTCTGCAGAGAGTCAGCCAGCTCCTCCTGCTTCATTCTCCTCAGGAAGTACAGTGTCATTTTCAGAAAAGCCTCTCTGCTGCTCCTCCTCTGCTCTTCCTCCTCAGGACCGTCCACCACCTCCTCAGCCTCCTCCTGCCTCTCTATGCTGTCTGGGTAATCTGAACTCAGAACCCTCTGGACCCTGTTCAGCTCGTTCTTGACAAAGGCGACAATGTTCTCCTCAAGCAGCTGGAACAGAATAATATATGACTTGGCCACAAAATCAAACACAAAATCAAATCCATCTTGCAGAGATTGAAAGCCCACTGATCTAAAGAGTCTAGCATGGAGACTATTATGGCCAGAATGGTTGTTTTTCAGGTTGTTTGTAACTTAAGTAAAAGGTGTTGTTGTACATTTACACACCATAAATATGGAGTCCAGGTCTGTTTGATGCTCCTGGGCAGACTGACCACTGGGAACCTCAGACCTCTTCTGGTGGACTCTGTGGAGAAAACATGATGTATTAGGTCATATAATAATAATAATAATAATAATAATAATAATAATAATAATATATAATGCCTCACACATTGTGTTCTGTCATGAGGAAACCTGGTAGGAAAACAAGATGGACTCCACTGTAAATGCTGCTGATTATTGAATGTGCATGTTTTGAAAGAGGAAACAGTCAACAGAGTATGAAGGGCCAGACCAATTCTATATCTGATGGCTGTGAATCTGATTACAGAAAACCCATCTGTTTTATCATCACTTGCTCAATAGAGTGGTGACCATCTTTGAAGTCAATGAGGTCCAACATAGACTGGTCACTTTTCATGGACACACAGCTGGGTTCAGGGGAGTCTGGTCTCTCCTGCTGGATCCTGATAGAAACATGAACACAGTGAAGGTATCTGTGTCCTTATGGAAATCTTACTTACTTAGTAATGATAACATGCTAAGACAATAATGACTTACATATTTTCAGAAGGATGTTTATCTCTAAAATGTATAGGTTTGTCCATAGAGTCGTCACTCTTCATGGACACATAGCTGGGTACAGGGGAGTCTGGTCTCTCCTGCTGGATCCTGACAGAAACATATTATGAACATAGTGAAGGTATCTGTGTCCTTATGAAGAAGACAATTTCACTTGTTTTATTAATCCTAACATACAGATAAAATAATGACTTACTTATTTTCAGAAGGATGTTTATCTTTAAATGTTATAGGTGGCTCCATAGACCAGTCCCTCTTCATGGACACACAGCTGGGTACAGGAGAGTCTGGTCTCTCCTGCTGGACTGGGCTTCAAGACAACAGAGACAGAGCTTTTACTCTGAATAATGATGCTGTAATGATTTCACTGAGCTCTGAGATGGAGAACAGTCATGGACAGTTAGAGATCCTCATCTTACCTCTTAGCTTTGGCCTGGCTGTCATGTTCCCCAGACAGAGTGGTTTTAGAGGGAGGGAGCCCCTCCTTTCTCTCCTCAGACTGACTCATAGTAGAGTGAACACCTTTACACAAACACACTGGGCTGATTCATGAGAACAAGGTTTCCATGCAGGATATATTATATAATAAATCATATATTATAGGATATATTATTATTATTATTTCAAGGGCTTTGATTCTTCCTGTCAGTGCCATATTTCCTATTGTATATTTCCTATATAATATATATTATGTATATATGTTATGTATATTTCCTATTATACATTTCCTATTTATTTTTATTTTTATGCTACAAAGTTGCTGTGAGCCTAGTCACAAGCATTTCATTGTCCAGAATGACCCTGTGTTATGCTGCACATATGACAATAAAAACACTTTGACTTTGACGTCACATAGTGTACATAATACTCAGACCACCTGTCCTTTACATCAAATACATTGACCAGGTTCATCTAGAAATGATTTTTAAGCCTTTTGGACAATTGAGACATGGACTATGCAAAAGAGGGTTGAGTGAAAGTCAGCATATTTTAGCATTGGCAAGGTGGCAGTGTTTTGCTCACTTGGTGTGTATCAACCATATCAACAGTGGAAGAAATGCACTTCAGTTAAACAATATCCTCACACAGTCGTGCTGTTGTACTGTATGTTGTACTGTATGCTGAGAAAAATGATTTAGTGGTTCAGTAAATATAGCAAAAATAAATCTCATAACATTTACATTGAAAAAGTAAGTTCCTAAGTGAACATCAATATGTTTAGTTAAATTTAAAGTTGTACTTGATATTGGTGTGTAGAAATTACTGTTAAGAAGGAAGAGTAAATATTATTTGGGGTAGTTTGTTACATTTACAATCATTTTTCAAGTCCAACAGCAACATAGGAGAGCCTAGTAAAATTTACTTAATCAAATCATTGATAAAAACCATCTACGCATGCGCTTGATTCAACTGTTTGTTTTTAACCGTCTATGAAGTGGAATGATGAAAGACCGGGAAATGGACAGGTAAGTTGTCAAACAACTTTTTCTTTGGAATTCATAGCAATTCATAGTAAGGTTTTCGCCATCATCAGCTTTTTCTAGTTCTTCTTTCTCTCTAGTTCAGTTGTGTTGATTATGTTGATCTACAAATTCGTTTGTTAGCTCGCTAGCTAACCAGCATGGTTGTTTCTTGCTAACTAGTTCCATTCTGTGACTAGCAGCAAGAGGTTGTTGTTAGCCATGGATTTTTTTTTTTTTTTTTTTTGCCATGGATTACTTCCTAGCTGGTTCTCAAAAAAATCTACTTCCCTTAGTGAGGTGGCAAGCTAAGTTACTGTTGACTCTTCATGGTCTGATTTAGTTTTGCTTATAGTTATTGTTGGTGTTGCTAGTTAGCTTGTTTGCCAACATAAACTGTTAGAACTTGCTCTGAAAGGGTTCATGTAGTTTGAAACCAATGGCCAACATTATTTTGTAGGGATACAGTATAATTTGATCTTAGAGAAATCATGCTAATTGCACCCAAACTGGATATTTTAATTGGGTAGAACCCAACATCTGATTTGGGCCAAAGTCATTTTTATCAATGATTCAGATGATGAATCAAAGTACATTGTGAAAATCCACCTACAGATCCCCCAACCCCACACTGATCCCACCCCAACAGATTAGTTTCATCTCTCACTGATCAAATTGTTTCTACAAATTATCGTTGGTCTGCTAACCTTATCCATTTCTAACTATAGAAATCATTTCAGAACAATCTGAAATTCACTTTTGTGTGTGATTTGACATGGAATGACCCACTATGCCATTGAGATTGGTTATGAAATGTCTGAAAATCACTAGTTTACATTGAGAGGCTGGTCAATGCTAACTACCGTGTTGAATAATTATGTTTTATTTATGTGAAACTGAATATTTGTTTGGTCATTGTAATGGTTATTACTGCTCCACTTATTTCACCTCACTCCCTTTGATGCCAGATTAAGGAGGAATTCAGGAGAAGTACCACCTATACTGGATTCATTGAATCAGGTACATTTTAACACAAAAAATACATATACTGTATATATTGAATTTTCTTGAATACAAAGATCAACACTTGCTGTTAAATGTTCACACATAATGTATGGTCACTATTATCCACAAATCTCCCAACAGAACAACAATGTTGGGGAAAGACGAGATGCAGTTATCGGCAGTCTCATAGAATCTTGTTGAGAGTGGAGAGGATCTATTTGAAGATTGCCAGGTCCTAAAGGAGGAACTGTCAGGTCACTAATGCAAAAGGTTTCTAATAGAGATGGAACGAACTGCTTATCTCACAATATGATTCAATACGTGATATGGAGTTCACGATTCAATACAACCACGATATGATGTAAAAGTTCAATGACAACAAAGTCTGACTGTGTAGAATGATGTTTATTTCTGAGACTAATCTTTCTAGCAATTTTGTGTCATTACAAAGTGCAAATAATATAATTTGGATGGAGAGCTTGTGAAATTGTGATGGGTAGGCATCTCATTTGTGATTACTACAGCAGAATAAAATGGCTAAGCTAATATCACGCTAAATTTTTCTGCCCCACGATACATATTGTCACATTTTTGTATTGCGACTGAATTCACATCACTAGTTTCTAGCTACAGACTTTTGACAAATAAGTCTATAGGAAAATTTGCCTGGAGGTACCAACTGAGGTGTACACCATGCATCCCAAAAATATAGGTATGATAATGACAGATTTGGTGTAGTTTGATAGCTTAGATCATTGTAATATGGGCAGTCATTGAGAAGCAGATATTCCACACATCTCCCACATACTGTGGCTTTAAGTCTGCTTTGGGAGCAAAAGCCCATGGGGATGTATCGTACAAACTTGACGCAAGTAGCTCATGATCAAACCAGGATAAAACAAATCTGTAAGTATAAAGCTGTCAGGGAAATGCAAAAATTACCAAAACAATATGAATAGGTCATTGCCAAATTATCTTCCATTAGTGGCGCTTGGCTGTATACCGTGACAGTGCTGCTACCTAATAATTTATAAAAAACAGTTTTTTTTTTAAGATAATACTAAGTGTGTGAATACTGTGGCCACCACAACATGTGCAATCTTTGTATATTAATCTGTTTATTTATGTAATCTGTTTATTTATATAATCCATTTCCTTTTTTTGCTGGTTTTCTACAAGGAGGACACTCGAGATGACTACGCTCGGCACATCCTGAAGATCCTTGTTGTCCATGCTGCCAGAGATGAAGATCCAGTTGATGTTGCCATCATTATGGAGGGCAATGGGGTATTGACCAAGTGTGACAACACAGCGAAGGCTTGTACTCTGCTGATGGGACTTATGGGACTTTTATGCCTTGAATCTGGAATCTGTCCCCTAAAATACATTCCTTGAGGACATTGTTTGGTTTTATTACTGGTAACAGTATTGCTGTTGGGTTGAAGGTTTTCTTTATTGAAATTCTAATGTCTAAGTTGCTGTTTATTGAATGTATATTTTTTCATTGTGCATGACAGCAATTTGTTGTTGGTTGGGAATTTATATTTTTAAAACTTGTTTATGTTTTGTTTTATTTTGAGGGAAGATAATCAAATATTTGTTCTTACTGACGATTTATACCTGAAATGCTTGTAACTTGAATGTCCATTTGTTCATTGTTTGTGACAGTGGTTCTCAACCTGGTGGTCTTCACCCTTATGTGGTCGCGAGATAATTCTGAGATAATTTATGGGATGAGAAAAAAACATTTCTACAAATTTATTATCATGACTATTTTTTCAGATTTTTCTCTAACTTTAACTTTTTTCTTGTGAAATAATTAATGGTTTAAGCCTCTAGGCCTACTCTGATAATTAAGCTGCCCGAGTGAAATGGAGAGGATTTGAGGACATCTATAGGCTGAAGTGCGTGAAGATTTTTTTTCCTTTCCAAGTATCCACGAGGATGTTTGTTTGCGTTCAGCTCGAGCTCAACATGCCCAATTCCACACCTGCGTACCCCAGTCGCGCTCGTGCGTCAGTAGGCTCGTTTGAGATGACTACCTGCACGCCTGGAAAATAGACGAGAGTAGTCGAGTGCAGTCAGGCGAGGAATCAACAAGCCGAACACTCCCGACTGCACACTCACTGCTCTTTTTCTTCTTCTTCAGTTTTGTGTAACGGCGGTTGATATACAATTTAAAAGGTGCATTACCGCCACCCACACTCACGGCTCTAACGACCCAGACCTTCACGTTACTTATTTTTATTTTAATGTAGGCATTACAGGTGGCATTTACGGAAAATATTACATAGCGTTCTAATAAAATAATATACGGACTGCTCATGGAGTGACATCTTGGAACAGATATAAAAACTGAAGTTTCTTCATTTCACTGTGGGTGTGTGATACAACAATAAGTTATTGTCATGGGTCATACTCAGTAGTCGATTTGAGGGGGGATGCCATCCCCCTTGAAATAACAATTGTCAAAAACCATCCCCTAACTGTGGACCGGTCGGGAATCTTTTCACAGAGGAAAAAAGCATCAGAACAGCGTTCCGAGAGTGAATTTGACGAAGGAACGCGCGTTCCAGTTCTGAAAAAATAAACATAGCGTTTAAACAACTGGTTCATTTCGTTTTAACACCATAGTTTGCCAGCTGGGCGGAGTTTGGACCTTCGGGCCAATCACAGTGCTTAAAAACGGAAAACTCCACCCAACCGGGAAGCTGGGCCACGTTAAACAAACACACAATCAAATGACAGGCACAGACAGTTCAATTTGAGCCGCGGAGCTGACAGGTTGTGTTGTGAAACTGTCGAAAAAGAATCATCTAGACATTCTGTCTAGATGAGCGGAGCGCCGTGCTCTGCGCTCCGTATATTTTCCTGCTTTTTTGTCCTTTGCCAATCACATGCCTGATTTAAGTGAAAAGACCTGAAAATTAGGAGTTGGTGTTACTTATTTAGTTTAAGTATTATTACATGAGATAAGCAAGTAAAATGTACTTTGAAAAATAAAAGATTTAAGTTGGCTTTATTTCTAGAAGATAGTAGTTTTTACTTAATAGAACTGCAAGTTAAAATTACTCATAAAATCCGTGTGCATATTGTTGCCACATTTTTTTTAAGTAAATCTTACACATCATTTTTATAGTATAGTATACTGAAATCCTTTACTTAAGTAAAAGACACAAATTTACTCTAGTTAAACGTAAAGTACCACTTGGACATTTCTACTTAAGTAAAAGTATGTAAGTACTTGCTCTTTAATGTACTTAAAGTATTATAACTAAAAGTACTTGTTGTATTCCATGCCCTCGTTCATTTTAGAGAACTGTAATTTAGTTCTTTATAATTCAATGCACGGTGTAAAGTTTTTAAGATGGATCACAGAATAAAAGATTAAATTTGTCAAGAAAATAACTGAACGACTGCATGATTGAAGACAGCTGTTTCATGTGGCTTGACACTTTAACTGTTAAGGGCTACAAGCATGCAACTAGTTGTAGATTGCATGGAAATTAATTTACAAGAAACCTGACAGGTGCAAGACTATGCGCAACAAGCACTTGTGGTCCAAGTTAAGGTGGCTTTGAAGCAGAGTGATACATATAATAAAAAGTCCCAGCGCTGTTGTACTGTATATAAGCACGGCTGTGATTCGGTCGTAGGCACGAGGCCATATTCCAGCATACTACTAAGGCCGCAGGCTAACTGGCACTGATTTTGAGTTCCACTAAAAATAATACAGGTAAAACATCCTTAGACAATGTTCATTTTGTCCTCAATGTCAGACAATGTTGAAAATTAGCTGTACAATGATTTCTAATGAATATTTAGATCTGCAAACATTGACAGCACATTTAGAAAGACTTTAGCAACATCGTCTCATCCGAGTCTACTCTACAGTCATCCAGTTATGCAACACAATGTAGGGCCCTATTCATTTCTATAATGGTCCATGGTAGGGTCCTTACCTGGTGAGCTTACATCCAGATCAAATCAAAGACACTTTCAGCTTCATCTGTAGAGGAAACGTTGAAAGCATAGAGGTTGAGAGAGGACGCTGCTTCGTCAGTCCTGGGCATGTCAACATTTGAGCTGAGGGTGTGCTCACATCCTCATACCTTAAGTATTCAAGTGAAGAAAAATCAGTAGGTCATCAAACCAGTCTAACCTGTAGCCACAAAGTCTGGGGCAGAGAAATCTCCTATCAGGTGATGTAGTTCTGTTCTCCACTAGATGAAGCACACAGAATTTATTCATATAGATTTAAGAACCATGGGAAAAGTGAATGACCTTTTGTAAAGTCACTGTTAGGTTTTCTGTCTAGTAGAAATAAGTGAAGTGTGAATAAATCCTGCTTTCACTGATTTTTATCAGCCTAAATGACAAGCAGTTTGAGTCTGAACTACTACTATGAGAGGGGTTGGGGGGCGGGTATGATGAGCATTGACAATAGTTGTGAACCACTGATATGCATAATCTACCGTACATCTCAGATCTACATGGATTGTGTCTGAAAGGAACTACTACTGCTAAATTTGTATCATTAAAAAGGTATAACAGTGCTTCTGGGAAAAAAAGGTTCCCAACTGCTGCAATCTTTAAAAGCCAGGGTGATGTATAGCTGCCTAGCGTTTGAGGTGCTGGCTCTTCCACCTAAAGCCGCTTTTCTACCGCATGGTTTGTCAGATTCCCTACATTTATACGACTTGCAACCTGGAACACAGCAGTATGACATTATCCTTTTCAAAACAGCATTTGAGCTTCCCACCCCAAGCGTGACGTCAGAGGAAAATGGCCGCCATGTGAATATTGGACTACAAGAGTTCCAGGCTCTACAACAGCAGCCACCATCACATATTGTGTAAATTCAACAAATATGCCCAGGTTTCATTTGTTCAATCAATTTTGGTTTAGAGCAGCTCAGTGCTCAAGAATAAAATCAAAGACTGAAAATGTTTGACATTGCTTCCCAACAAAGGGTGTGATATTGTACTCTCAACCGAAAACCACGTTATGCATTTTCAATGAGAAAAACCCTGCACTGTCCTGACTGTATGGCATTGTACCTCAAAGATGTAAAGATTACATGTAGGACAAAGTAACACCGACTGTGCTCAGAATTTTTGTGATTTATTGAAGAATTTACAATTTAACAGAACATTCACACCTTGTAACCCACATAAGACAATTTAACATTTAAGCAGATAAATAGTCAACATTCGCAGAAAAAAATAAAAAAAAATTCAGAATCTCCTATAGGAGGAAGTACTTCACTTCAGGCTACACTTGAGTTGTGATGTCCTCAGGACAGCAGTGCTTGTGCATTTTAGATTCTGATCAGCTCCCCAATCACATCCAAAAGCCAGTGGATGAAGACAGAAGTTGCACAGTGACCTCCAGCCAGTTATCCAGGATCAGGGTGGATCGCCCTCCCAACACACTGTAACCAGAGCACAGTGTTACCATCAGGCAGCATGTGCCAAAAAAAATAAAATACACCCTTCAAAATTAAGTTTTACTAAGATCTTTCCATTACAAGTAGAGTGTTTCAGGTCTTTAGTCAGGCTCTGGTAGATGGTTTCTACTGAACCTGTGCCAAAAGTCCTGCAATTGTTCTCCCAACACAAAGAGTCCACAGCAGAGACGAGGCCTCTGCCATGGCAGTACAGGATTGGGTTTACAAACAGTTCCTACACATATACATCACCTCTGTATCTAAATTGAGGATATACCACCCCATACATACCTATGTCAGTTGTAGTTGCTTGCAGGTGTTGACTATAGGCTCTTGATGAGATGCTTTACTCGTTTTTGTAATGCGTTCTTAGTGTTGCAATACATGGTTATTTTTCCGAACTACTGAACGTTTCAAGACTGCATGGTCAACTGCCCCTTTACTTCATCACAGACTAAGGGCAAGCTTGTGAATTTAGTGGATGAGATGTTGTGGTCCAAGTACACATTCAGCATTGGTTTATGAATTTAGGCAGGTTCTGGGACCCAACAATTTACTATTGATCCTTCTGGAGGTGTCATTCCTTGACAAATCTGTAGAGGAGCCCACTTGATAACCTCAATGACATAGCTGCGCACCCCACTCTTACTGATAAATGCCGTTCAAAGCTTCAGTTAAATTTTCTTTGGAGATGTTGGGCTACCGTCTAAGATTCTTCCTTCAAGTAATTACAGAAATCTGGACAATTGTGACAGAAGTCAATTTCTACTCCTAAGTAAAGCAAATCTCATCCAGACCCTATGGCAAACACTACAGGCTCTTTGGGGGCTGGTTCATCACCCCACCTCCCCTCCTCAGGCAGTGGGTCCACGTCGCTCCTGTAGGGAAATGAAGAGACATCAGGTAAACCAACACTACACCTGCTGATGACAAACACTAGCATAAAGTACTATGCTCAGGTGTTTAAGGCTCATCATGGTTTTTTGTCAGCATGATGTGTTATATATACAATCATCACAGCACATAAGATAGTATTGTGGGGAGGGGGATTGCCTCTCCCAGACTCACCTTAAGTGGACCTTCAGTGTGGTTGTCAAACCCATAGTGAGTTGGTCATCAGAAGGTTCGCCTGGAACGCAATGAGACAAAAAGTTACTGTGGTTTGCTTCATACACAATACCAGGCTAAAGCTTAGTTTACAATGCAAGCCGTCACTCAATTCTGAATTGCTTTTTTTTCCCCCCCGACGATTCTAGGATGCAACTTATACGATACCAGTATCTGACACCATAACATCTAGGGTAGCTCATTGAAAGCCAAGTGTCAGTGTTAGTATGGGAGTGTGCGGCCCTGCACTAGGCCTGCCCTGCTAGGTTGATCAGGACAGTCCACTCTCACTGGGCCAAGCTCCGCAGCTGCTCAGTAGCAGCAGACTCTAGAACAGAGCCTGCAGAACTGAACGTACATACAGAGCCTTCCTCTACCAGCACTGTAACACTGAGCCAGACACACACACCGCCTGGACAGCTGACTTAGAGCTGGGAACCATTGTGGAGGAAATAATGAATACTAAATACTAGGCATGAGTGTGTTTGTGTGCAGTATGGTAGCACTTGGAAGCTTCAAAATTATCAGTCGAACCCCAACATAGTTCAAAGGTTGAGGACTAAACATGGCAACCACCAATGGCCAAACAATGTTCATATGAGAGCACATCTATTACCTTTTGTCCAAAGGCAAGGCAGGAGGTTATCATCTCAATCCCATAGTTGCTGCTTTGCCATGAGGCTTGTTACAATGAGGCTTCTTACAAAGGGAGACCAGCATTTCTGTTAGGGGCATAAAAATGACATCAATACAAACTGATCAGGGCCAAGCTGGAACAATATTAAGGGTAGTGAGCTGATGCAAATCTAAAGGTTGTGGGACATGTAGACTTCCAATTTTGTCAACTGTTACTGAACTACCTCCAAGGGAGAATAAAAGGCATCTATAGCATATACTTTGTAAATCCATCTCTATGTGCATTCAATTTTCACATACCATTACAACCGTTCCTGTGTCCACAGACTTAAAATAATTAACAAAATGCAGGACTCAATCATTTAGATGTTAAGGACAATGTTCATACACTATTCATCATTGACTGCCGCTGTAATTAGGTCATGCTTCAAAGTAGTAATGGCTGCTACCAGCCATCTGTTCGATAGCACCATGTATCAGTCATTTTTCATCGCCAATTTTGAGATCTAGTAACACACTGCTGCTAGCTCAAGAAGCTAGGTTAACGCTAACCTAACCCGAATGGGGGGAGGGGGGTAGAGAGCAGTGTTAACAAACTCAGAAATTTGAGATTTTGTTAAAATTAAGTTCTGCTTGGTGGATAACTTCTATGCCGAATTTACGAGCAGACCCTGGAGATTCGTTATGAGTCTTCAGTTGTGTTATACTAAATAGTTTTTGCCGATAAACGAGGCAAAATCGAATTGCCACGTTTTGGAACAGACTCTGGATACTCTTCATAAAAGAGGGAACGGAATGTATTGAGGCCAACCGTGCGTTAGGTTAGTTAATTGTTTCTCACATTTGGTAATATTTCATGCAATAACATATCCATTAGCGCTGTAAAATAAACATTTCATTTAACCAATTGCTGAAATTCTTACCCAGCTTCGCCGGGTCGCTGATGGACGACCACATTTCTGCAGACTGAGAGGAAGAACGGAAGTCCCGCGCGGGTTTATAGAATACATCTACCGCGGTGCATTGTGGGAAGGAAGATTTACCAAAGATGGTCCTACTAGCCGACCTGCCACTATGTACCCCTTCAATGGTTTGAAAACACTGGATTATGAGCGCCCCCTGGCGTCAATCAGGTAGTCAGACAGGTAAAAAATGTCTGATACTACACAGTTCTAATGCCAATTCATGTGAATATGCAACTTTCGGTAATGTATTTGAAATTTTGGAACGAGACTTCCTGTGTATAATGACTTCCATGAGCACTTGCTGCCTTTCCTTAACCTAGCCTACTTTTCCGGAATACTATCTCACCATTGACTGTATAAAATATCTTCACTATACCCATGTATTTACATAACTAATATCTCTCTCAGTCAAGCCTTGGTCAACATTACTAATGCGGGTTTGTTCATTCTTCTAAGCCTGGGAAAAGGTGCATGGATGTCTGTATGTGTGTAACAGATCACTTTTATGTTGAGATTTGTTTTACAAGAAACACACTGAATATCTCAATTGCTCCATTTTCTTCTTTTAAAGTTTGTCCAGCTGAGCAGTGTCTGAGCATTGTCCTATTCCCGTAGGCAACCAAATATCATTGCTGATCATCTGTTGAGATGGACATGGATCCCAACTCTGTTCATTCAGCAGTAGTGGGCCATCACAAAAAGGAAAAAATAGCACCACTGATCTAGAAGAATATAAACATAAAAAATAGAAATAAAAAAAACTGTTAAGGGCTTTGGAATAAGAGCCATACATGTAGATTTAGAATACAAAAGAAGCCGTCACCAGTTTGGGTTGATGGTCCTTCATTGCACTTTATTAAATACAGCTAGTTATATAATCATTTACATATTTGTTTTACATCCACATTGTATAGTCTAATGTCTTCATATCTTCAGACATTTCAGGAAACCACAATAAATCCTTGGCCAGGACGGGTTTTGGAATCCAATGCCTTTTGTCTAAAAAAAAAAAAAAAAAGCTGAAGCATTGAGAGGTTTGGAATTTTTTTTAAGCCTCTATTTTTAGTTATTAATATTTTGTTTGTGATATCATCCAGAAACATGGCCATTCTGTCTGTAAGTATTGGAAAATTGAACGATTTCAGGGGTACAACACTTTTTTTTTTCTTATAGTGCAGTATATGTTTAACCTCACTAGATAAAAAAAAAAAAAAAAATTCTTTAAGGAGAAATCAACTCAAATAAAAAGATTCTGTAACCAAAGGTATAATTCTCAGAGGGGATGTATTTTATTAGATTTCATTGTCAATCTCATTCTAAGCTTTTCTGCTTATTTCTTGCTTTTCATTTCATGCCTCCTTCCCATCAGAACCAATGCAAAATAGATGTAGTCATATCTTGTCTCATCTGTTTGACTGCCTTTTGTACAATCACAAGCGAAAATATACCTGCCAATACATTCTTCATGCAACACCTAATGTACAGTATGTAGACACTGAGCTTCTGACTAGGACAAAGTTATAATATTCAAGTTTCAACTGTCCTTGAGAATCATGATCTAAATGTAGAGGTAACATCATTTAAATATACATTCTCAAAGCTAGAGCCTAACCAATAAGTAACGTAAAGTAAAAAATGTGTGTTTTGGAGGATTAGGTTTGCAGCAATGCTTTGAGGTTGGAACGAAGACTAAAATAACTCTGTTTGACTTTGGTTGAGCTCTTGCTTGAACAATTACGTTGAAATCTCACAAGGAAACATCTTACAATAGTTCTGTACTGTATGTCCAGAACATTACACATTCACACAAGAAACCATCTGACAGAAAAAGGTTTTCTCTCTCTCTCTCTGAGGAGTCAGATGTAAGCCACTGATGATGACCAGAGCTGTATCATCTGCATACTGTTGGAATAAATGTTTTTGAAAGCATTTTATCTGTTGGGTGCCCATTCATCATTTGGTCTGCTGTAGTCAGAATGTCATGACAGCTGGTGGTCCCGCAGTGAAGTAGTTGGCTGGTGGTACAGAGCTGGCTAGTCACATGGTACCGTGGTTCCCCATGTTAACCCCCTGTCCAACTTCATTCAATTGTAGATTACAGCCGATCTGAATCAAACAGGCTGTTTATCTTCTCCAGGTGAAGCAAGGCTCCATTATGTGATTGCCATCATCAATGGTTGTGAATGTTTCAACCTCTGTGTTGTGTGTTTTTTATTGTCAGACACATATGTTTCCATGACACCTACTATAAGACCCATAAGCCTCGCCAACCCCCGTCCAATCACACAATCAGAACATCTTATGTAGGTATCCCTCTCGTTCCCCTGCACCCCATAGATTGAATGAGTGGAACCATATGGAAATCACCCATTTTGAAATTTGGGTACTACAAATGAATGACCATGAAAAACACCTCTGGAACGTTGATCACATCGGGTTTACCACGTGACTAGCCAGCTCTATGGGTAATACAGTCAGCCAGTGGTGGTGCAGTGTGGGTATTGTAGTCAGAGGCTCATGACAGCTGGGATGGAGGAAGTGTAGTTTGCAGAGTGCACCACCCTGAAAGAAAAAAACACAGCAGAGACAGGATTGAGATAGGAATGTGCAGTAAAAGTTAAGTCAGCAGAGAGAAGGTCAGAGCCCAAAGCTAGCTCAAAATCTGATGTTCCTGTGTAAATCTAGTCTATAAATGTGACTTTGAAATTGCTTTTGGAGGAATAGAGGCTTTGAAGATAGGTCACAAATCTCCTAGCAACCACGTATGGCGTTGGCATGAAGGTCCATTGGAGATTTGGCTAAATACATAACGAGGCTAGAAAAACAGAGCTAGCTGATGCAGCTTGTTGTGGTGTGGCTGTAGATCCATTCAGTAATGTTCTAAGTAAAAGTGAATAGTGTGATAAGGCAGATTTTTCTCCAAATGTAGGTTACTGTGACACTTGCCTTTAGCCCTAGTCTCTACTCCAAAACACTCAAGAGTCAGCTGTTAACCTTAGCCCCATGGACGTGAGATGGCGCTGTTGAGTATTGACTTGTACATGGAGTCTCACCTTGGTCTGCTGTTTTCACACTAGCAAAACTTGATAAGACGGCGTGCGGCAGAAAGCGTCTGCAAATTCCATGACATGATGCCTTACTCTGTGGCCATACACAGATATATCCAAAATGTAATCACTTGAAAGTGTGATTTTGTTTAAAAGTAACCTTTGAAAGTCTCCGCAAAATTCCAGATTAGGCCCATCTGCGCATGCATGACTCTCCTCTAGCCCTCAGCAGACTGCTGACAAGGAAAGACATAAAATGTAAGCCTACAGCCAAGTAACTTTTTATTTACATGTGATGAAACTTTTCAAAGTACATTAGAAGTACTGGCAGTCTCTCTGGCCAGTGGGCCTTTCGCAGGACTTTCAAAGGTTACTTTTAAACAAAACTGTGCTTTTGGGTAATTCGTTTTTGGATATATCAGTGTTGCGTATGATGTAAGGCATCATGTTAGAATTGGAATTCAAGCAGCCGTTTTCTGCTGCATGGCATCTCATCAAGTTTTGCTACTGGGAAAAAAGCAGACCACATTGGGACTCAGCGCCATCTTGAGTCCATGGGGCTAAGTTAACCTGAACAAACTGTTGGTTTCTGGCTCTGCTGGCAAGCTAACTAGCCAGCACGCTAAGCAACCAATCTTATAGCCACTACTAATGCTAGCTTCTACTTGATACATTAGCTACTGTGCTAATTAGATGTATTTACAACAAGACAGTGATGGTTAGCTGACCAAATACTCACTAGCTAACCCAGCTGACCTTATTTAACACAAAATCGTGATGAAGTTCCCAGTTTAAAACAGCACAGAAACCAATCATGTCTATTCAGTTGTGAGTTTCGCAATGCAAAAAGCTGTTGTCCAAGAGGTGAGGACCTCTAATATGGCAACCAGAGGGTGCATTACAAGAGAGGGCAAAAAGAAAGTGAGGATAAGAGAGAAGGGGATGAAACCTGTTAACATTGAGGTTGATGATGCTTTTGATAGGTGTGCTCTTAGGACCAGGAGCTGGACGGAAGACCCGAGCCTCTTGCTTGGTTGGTTTGGAACGCCGAGCAACGTATGGATCAGCAGAATGGGAGGGATAAACGTCAAATGTCCCTGCTTTCATTCCCCCAATCTGACACAAGGCACATAACACATAAACATACATATACATGAGTCATCATCAGGGTTTTCATTAGTTTGGAATTGGGAGAGCCATGAAACAGTTTGGGAGTCGTTTAGATAGATAGATAAATACATACATACATAGATACATAGATCTCCCAAAAGTCCAAAAACTATACTGGACCCATATATTGGTCTAACCCTCATACATTCATACATACATAACTAGAGAGATAGTCACCTGTTTACTGGGGGAGGAAGGTTTGAAGGGGACTGGGAATTGTTTCTGTGTTGGCAGAAGTGGCTTCTGTGCTGGTGGGAATGGCTTGTCACTACGGTATGGGTTGCCATGGAAAAAGTCTCTGGGGTGGAGGTTGAGCTTGAAGGGACCACCCTTTAGCTTGGAGCGGTGGGTCACTGCCTCCCTCTGTGACACACACGCGCGCACACACACACGAACACACACGCACACACACACGTTTAGTGTTTCAAACTGGGGTAGGATGCAAAGGTGGGTCACATGAAGATTAAAATGGGTCCTTAGATAGTAGGCTAGTGGTCTAAAACGAATTAATTTGTGTGCACGAATTATGAAATTGCGCACATAAAGTACAACTGAGGGGATGAACCAACCAAAATGAGGCAACGAGTTTTTTGCAATCAATATGAGGGCTCACTGCACACACGTTAGCATCTTGTGCCCTCCGTAGGAAATTGTGTCCTTCCGATGTGGTCCTTGTTGTAGAAGCCTGACGTCAAGCGTCAGGTGTTGGAGGTCATAACTACCTTCAGCCAAACATACTTTAATATACTGTATATGGACAGTTCCTGCCTAGTTGCTGAATGGAGATGAACTGCTCTCACCGAAAGATTTAAAAAAAGTTATAAACTCAAGTTACTGACAGTAAGTTCGTGACTAACAAGAAAAGTCTCCTATCTCTTTGAATGGGGAGTTATCTATATCTAAAGTTCTGACATATCTCATATTTGGGAACACTGATGAATTGTATATAACATGGAGTGTGAAAATTTGTTCCAAAGGAGCGCAAGTACGCAGCGCCATCCACTGCTTCCACTGCTGAAACATTCAAGACAAGTCTGGTTTACGGCAGTCCCATACACTTGTCATTGCCATGGTATCAGCTGTAAACACTCATGTCATGCCTGCAGTCCACAGTAGGAAGCTAACGGTAACATCTGGGAATATCATGCTATTAAAATATAATTTCAAATTATTGTCAAAGTTGTATGGGCGCTGTTGCCCCCCACTTGCATCGGTTGTCGTAAATAACAGTTCTGCAGCTGCGTGAACCTGAAAGTATGATTGGTGGATTTTCTTTATGATATGCACACAAAGGAGCCACCATCTTTAGCGTTACAGATTTTCCCATTCAAATCTGATGGAGTGCCCTGCCTCCTCAATACAATACTGTCTCTGACAAAACAACGCAACTAAAGAGAAATTACAGAGCTTCCTGTGGCTTTAAGCGTTACCTTAAGTTGTTCCTTGGCTCTCTCATAGGGGTCTGAGGCATACAGCTCCATTTTGGACAGCGTTACATTGGGAAAGCTGCAGGAAATAACATGTTACTTCCTTCAACTAAAGGAATTAATATTATGGGCACTGAGCATTAATTCCTATTTTGGAATTACTAGCATATTCTAGGCTGTGGTGAAGTCCCCCTTCAGTAACGTCAGCAATAATCTCAAATATTTCAAACAAATCTGTCAAACAAATGGTTTATTTACAAGTCAAGACGAGAGTAATAACTGATTTTTGTCAACTAAAATGTGGCCTGTTGTGTATTCCAACACTGATTCATCTGCTTCATTCTGACTGGGACTGTGACTGGTGGAGAACTGGTGGAGGAATCACACATTCATTTTGAGACCTAGCTATCCAGAAATTTGGATAGCTAAGGTCATTGGAGGGAGAATTAAGGTCAACGTCTTCATCCTGGGCGGCTGTGATCTTCCAGGAGTCACAAGATCATTTTAAAAAAGCAGAAAAAATCAAATATACAATGAAACCTCACAGTTTCACACTGTCAGAAAATAAGGTACAAAAGACAATAAGCGACAAAAGGTACAACTCTGTACCTTATTTTCTGACAGTACAGGCCTGAAAATGGAAAGTAGAAAAGTAAAAAAACATGCTTGTTGAGTGGTGGTGAAACACTGCTGTAAGAGTGCTTGCCATAGACCTGTAACCACTGCCTTTCTTGGGAGGGGACGTGACGATGTTGCGTCCCAAGGATGCCTTGGTTTTCCGGGGTATGGTCAAGGTGCTCATGGCCTCGACCGGCCCGGATAGAGTCCCATAGTAACTACCTGAACCAGAACTGAAGAGAGGTAGAGACCAGCAGAGAGAAAGAGAAAGGAAGAGAGAGTATGTCTATACAGTACATGTGGATGCATGTGGGCCTAAAATATCACATGGTTTCTTGGTTCCGTCGCAGGAAAGCATAGACTAGGCTTTGACCGATAGGGGTTTGTGAAGGCCTGTAACAACGCATTATGTAATAACACCGCATTATGTAATAACACGACAAAATGTAATTCATTTTCACTTCATTATGTAATAACACCCGCATTTTGTAATAATCTGCCGCATTTTGTAATACACAGCCTGAACACAATATGTAATAAATTTCCCCGCATTTTGTAATAAATTATTACATATGTGGTGGTTATTTGTCATACACAGTGGCAATTCAAGGTGCTTTACAAAGATTAAAAGATTTATAAGAACAATGAATAAATAAATAGTGGTGTAGATAAAAACAAGATTTAAAATAAGTTTAACATTTTTTAAAGATCTCAAATAACTCAACTTAACTAAAAGCATCCATGAACAGTGTGATTTTGAGTCCTGATCAATCAATCAATCAAGTTTTTATTTGTCACGTGTAATCATTCAGGTACAATCACAGTGAAATGTAATCCTGTCAGTTCTGATTCAAAAGTTTCGAGGATTAGGCTACTTTTAAGATCGACAGGAAGTCTGTTTCAGAGATGACTAAAGGTTGCTTCACCAAGTTTAGCCCTGGCACTGGGCACTACTAGCAGCCCACTCCCACTTGACCTGAGAGGCCTGGCAGGAGTGTACTCCTTAAACATGTCTGTAATGTATTTGGTCCCACTCCATGTATTGATTTATAAACAAGCAGCATTGCCTTATATTAAATTCTGTGGCTGACAGGAAGCCAGTATAGTGACTTAAGAATCGGGGTGATGTGGTCTGACCTTTTGGTCCCTGTAAGAACTCTAGCAGCTGCATTTTGAATAAGCTGAAGCTTTTTGATGGTCTTTTTGGGGAGCTCTGTCAAAAGACCATTGCAGTAGTCTGCTAGAAATAAAAGCGTGAAAGTTTTTCCAGGTCGGCTTTTGACATGAAGTCCCTGAGTTTGGCTGTATTTGTAAGATGATAAAAAGCTGATCTTGTTACTGCTTTTATGTGGCTATTTAGACTAAGATCAGAGTCAACTATAACGCCGGTCTAATTTAATATTTGGGAAGTTTAATTTAGCTTAATTGTTAAAAATATAACGTGTACAGATGAAGACATCCATTTTGGTTGGTTATTACATAATGCACTGTATTATTACATTTTCATCATAAAAAAAGTGCAACTAACCCGCATTTTGTAATAACCACCACAATATGTAATAATTTATTACAAAATGCAGGGAAATTGATTACATATTGCGTTCAGGCTGTGTATTACAAAATGCGGCAGATTATTACAAAATGCGGGTGTTATTACATAATGAAGTGACAATTTATTACATTTTGTCGAGTTATTACATAATGCGTTGTTACAAGGCCGATACTGATTTTTGGACTGAAGTTGCCAATACTTTGTGCCAATATTCAATATCTTTAAATACAACATTTTCATGCCAAAAAACAAGCATTCAGTGTTTCCCTCAGATTTATATTCTTGTCAGGATGGAAAGCCTCTGAAACAACATTTAGACCATCATGACACACTAAAACTCCTTACTGAAAATCATTCTAATGAAATTTTAATTCTAGCAAAAGCTCAAACACCCCACTGCTACTGCATCCATAGTCTAAGTCAATCCAGATCATGTCAATGTACTGACATTCCTTCATTGCAATGGCTAGAAAAGCATGTCTCTGAAACACTGGCACACTAGTGTAGTGGGATTACTAAATTCAGTTAAATTTATTCAACATATATGTCTATTTGATTTTTTCATGTATTGTTTGTTTGCATTTAGCTGGGTTATTACTTTAGGTTTATTGGTTGACATATTGAACTGTATGGAGCTTTTGTGCATTGGTCATAAAAGTTTTTAATTTGTCACTGAAATGTTGAAAAAAGTGTGTTAGTATAGATTTGAAAATGAAAATACTTGATAGTTACAGCCCTACTGCTGTTTGTTGCCCCACTGTTGGCTTTGATTATAGACTAGTATTGACAGGTATGATAGCGGATGATTTGAAGCAGATCGGGACAGTGCATGATTTAAGCTGCTGGTGAGCACTTGAGCCAGCCACTCAGCACAGAGGTTCAGCTTTACGGTCGAGACTCCCATCAGGCCCTGCAGCTTTCATGATGTTTTACCGCCGGAAACGTTTTTGTACTTTCTCCTCTGTGGTAAAGATAAGGGCAGAGGTGCAGGCACTAGGCTCCGAAGTCTGAGCCCAGACAAAGTTTTGAAACCCAGCACTTGGTAAAATCACCCAGTGTTCCACAAAATATCATCATCATGTGCCAGCATCTACCTATGAATGTAGCTTTTGCAATTAAAGGGGAACAGTAGTCATTTTTACATTTTTAATATTATTCAGAAGATAGTAGAACGTAATAGAAGAGACCCTGCCACCTGCTCATGCTTATGCATTCATTGAAAATGCGCAGCAAAACCAATAGGTGGCAGTGTCATCACACTAAAGCAATAGCCTTCCGATGACAGAATGGAGTACAGAGTTGACCTTATTCACACGGTGGCCATTTTGAACACTCACGATGGGAAACTCTCCCTGGAAGATTGGCATAGGCTCTAATACAACTAGCATTACTTCAACACATAAGTGAGGACTTCAGATAGACCTAACAGTTATAACAGCTTGCAATCTCAGAAACAAAAAGCACAACAACTGCTTCAATTTAGCAGGTAGGTTAGTTGGCTAGCTTATTAGTTATAAGCTACTAGCTAGCTACCTAGGCTAGAGTGGTAGCTAGCAATAATAGGCCAATTATATATAAATGTGAAACTATGTCCCTCTGGATTCATATGTTTCTAATGTTTTTTCAGTGGGAAATCAGTGAAATGATATACTGTATGTTTACAGCTTGGTACACAACAGTAGGACAGAGCTGGACTGTAGCTTGCTCTTTAAGGTAGTTTCCAAGAGTGTTCAAAATGGCCGCCATGTGAATAAGGTCAATAGACCCTTTTCACAGCAGCCATTTTGACGTGTCATAGCAGGGTAAACACAGGTGTAACTAATAGCATTAATGATGGTTCCATTCCATTTAGGTGTTCCAGTGCCAGGGCCCTGGTGTTGTGCACTCTGGCTCAATGGAATGGCTGTGGAACACCTAAATGGAATGGAACCACCATTAATGTTATTAGTTACACCTGTGTTTACCTGCTATGACACATCAAAATGGCTGCTGTGAAAAAGGTCCACTGAAACAAAATTATCACAATCTGAATCTCTTTCATGTGAACAATGAAACCCTTTTGAGTTATTTCATATATTATATCATATATATTGGGCTAACGCTAGAATAGTCTGTTGTGCATTGTTCTTGTGTGTTCATTACGGTTCATGCGTATGTCTGTGTGTTCTCTCTGGTGTGTGTGTGTGTGTGTGTGTGTGTGTTCCCTCACGGCTTCTTGGTTCCATTGCAGGGTACGAAGGCCTTGCCCATGTTCTTCTTGGCCTGTTGGATGCGGTTCTGCCGGACCAGTCTCAGCGGGTCGCTCAGCGCCTCGCGTTCGAAGATCCGTCTGAACGTGGGGTCAAACAAGCCGCTCTGCAGCGCACACCCCTGTTTAGCCACGCCTGCCTGCATCTGACGGCTATGATGGGCCGACTCATTGAACGGACCTGAAAGGGGAAGTTCACTTACTTAAATCATTTCAAACAATATTTCCAGTTCAGGAGGTGGGACAAACTTTCTAATCTTGTTTCTGGCTATGGGACACAACAGCAATGTTCACAAACCAAGTATCGATTACATTTTTCTAGCATGGTCTAGTTAGTCTTAGAAAGTTCTTGCTTAAGAACTGGAGACTGGTTTCGCAATCTAGACTGGATTTACACAGGGACAGAAATTGCTGACCTTCCTTAAAGGTACAATATTTCATTTTTATTGTCACATTGCGCAAAATGAATATATATCGAGACAGACAATCTTCTCGCTGATGGCCTCATTTGTTTCTCCGTTTGCTCTCAAAATGAATGTAGTAATGATTTATTGACGTTAAAATGATACACGGCGCACCTTTAAATGCACCTTCAAGCTGCATTTACACACAAACAGAAAGTCACATTTAACTCTATGGGGAACAGGCCAGACAGTTTTATGTCACATTTATGTCATAGCGGAAGAAGCGAAAGAATGGGATAAAGTCTCACTGCTACAACTTGGAAGAATTCACCTGTTTAACTCGTGGGAACATCCACATTCGTAATTTTTAGGAATTAATTTAGAATCGACCATAAGAGAACTGCAGCAGACATTAGGCTACTCGTTTTTCATTAGTCATCATTCAGTACGGTTGATTGTATTAGTGTGAATGTAACTAATTTTGATTTTTATTACCTTGGACTGCCAACATTGGTGGATTCCCGGCTTTCTTTAGCATTGTGTTCACACTAACAATTTGTGACATTAAATGAGTCACACTTACGATTGCCATTGTAACTTAACGGTAGCTGGAGGAGTGTACTTTACAGCAAGACAGGCAAGCAGGCAGACAGATAGGCCTATTTAGTGTCCTTACGGTAGGTGGCTGGGATGTACTTGTCTCCTATGGAGATGTAGCCCATCTCTTTAAAGACACCTAGACGGTCCATGTCACTCTTCCCCTCTCCTGCTGGCATCTTCACACACACACCTGAGGACAGACAGCAGTAGCCTGAAGGCAGCAACAAAGTGGAAGCTAAATATGAACACTTAAGTCTAGATCAGGGGTTCCCAACACTTTTTCACATCAATGACCCCCCAGTTAGATCCACATTAGAATCCACACAGACCTCCATTTCATGAAATTCCATCCCAAGGAAGGATTTGAAAATATTTTAGTATTTAGATAACCTGGTAATGATTTATATATTAAAATAGTCCTGCTTATACAATCTCTCCTTGTGCTAACTTCTAGTGAAATTAAACTGTTCTTCATTTTGCTAGGGACTGCATGGGACATCTTTTTGTTGCTCTAAAGAAAATATGATGAAGTAACTCTAACCACTGCAGGTAAGTGCTGCTAAACAGTGAGCAGAAGGCAGAAGTTGATGTTTTTAACAGTCAGAGCGTCCTGTGATCTGGGACTTTTTACAGGATGTAGACAAAATAATGGAAATACAAAATGAAAAAGCACTGTGACTTTTTGAAGTAACTAAAGCTCCCAGTGTGAATGTGTTTTACAGTATGAATGCGAAGCAAGGCATTGCATTAAAACAAGATGAAAAGAAATCAAATTACCATTAAGAGGAAATGAACACACACACACACACACACACACAAAGTTCTATCCAGTAGCATACCTGTGGTCGAGGTGTAGCAGTAAAGGACTTGTTGGAGGTTGTACTTCTAGATTACTATTTCATTAGAGTGCGGTTCTATCTATCTATCTATCTTATTCTAAGGCTGTGGGGAATACTGTATATTCTCTGTCTGTGTATACTGGTTGGTTACCTTGGAGAAGTGGGCGTGGACAAACTGTCAAGTTAGCCAGAGTTCGAAAGATAAATACTGGAAGTGAGGCGGTTTTACCTTCAAAATAAAAGCGTAAAATGTGTCGCTTTTGGGCAACTACTTGTAGTAGCTGGGTAGTAGCAGCAGTAGTAATACTAGTAGAAACAGTAGTAGTAGTGTTTTATTTCCTGATGAAAGACTACCTCAAGGACGGTTATACTTAAGGTTACAATTTTTATATTTCATGAAGGTTGCCAGATGGCCGGTTTTCGACCGGACTGTTTTCAGATGCATTGTCCGGGTCCGGTCAGAAGGCTCGACCGGACGTTTAAATGTCCGGTCAAAATCATTCTGTAAATAATAATTCTAGCCCTGCCTATATTCCCCTGTCACGGGTGGCTGTCTGTTGCTTTAACAAGCTAAAATCGCTTTGACTAGAGCGGGGGTAATTCCACCAATCACAAGTGACCACCTCACGTGGGTGGGTGTTTTATTGTGTGGGCCGCATAGTAGCGCAAAGTTTTGAATGCGCTACATTATCAGCGGACCTAGTATATGATGGAGATAAAAAGGTAAGAGAGGCAAACATCTGTCTGTCTGCCCCCTGCAGTTTTTTTTTTTAAATATATAATTTAAATATAAATATATAATATATAATAATAACCCAACATGCTTCTAAAATGAAATTCCTGTGTGTCAATGCCATTATGCATAGTCAAGGTCACATGAAAAAATCTAACAAATTATTCAGGTTTTTTCATTTTCGATATTGCGTCGTTACGTAGTGCGTGCTCCATCTCGCTGGAACAACTACAGCACTTCAAACACTTCGTTTCCTCAAAAGGATTGAAGGAACCTTCCCCAACTGTGAGATTGCGCTCAGGATCCTATTGACTATCCCAGTAACGGTGGCATTGGGCGAGTGAAGCTTTTCAAAGTTGAAACTAATTAAAAACTATTTGCGCACCTCCATGTCGCAGGACAGACTATGTGGGCTCGCCCTTCTATCAATTGAAAAGGATGTTGCATCCAAGCTGGATTACAATTATTGCTGAGTTTGCGGCCAAGAAGGCAAGGAAAGTGACTTTCACTTAATCCATTTATGTGTATGGTGAGTCGATCTCATTTGTTTGAGTTACAGTACAGTGCACACTACAGTAGGCTAGGCCGTGTATGACCTGACCAGTATGAAAAAATAATCCTACATCGTAATGAAATGTATAGACCTGAAATATCGAATTGAAACATTCCATCTTTTGTTAACCTGTCATCTAAAATACTCAAGAGGCTCATGTATAGGCCTTCCCATGTGAACGATTCTGTGCCTTAGCTCTGATACACAAGTAATGATAAATCAACCAGGATTACAATTTACAAACTAAAGACCAATTTGGGTTCAGTCATGACATTTTTGCATTGGATTACCATACAAACGGAGAAAGAATGGCATAATCACAGAGGGTGAATCCCCTTATACAGATTCCACAGTTCATATCAAAGTTGCTTTTACTGCAAAATGCATACTTTTAGCCACATTTAAGTCTATCAAAACGTGTAGACTTTTTGTACCAAAGAACTGGAGAAATGCCATCAACAAATGAACCAAACCTTAACTACAACCTCAAACCAGATTTTTTCTGTTTACCCATTTGTAGAACAGACTGTCATTTCCACTTAGAATATATTATACAGATCTAACCAGATCTAACACAGCAAGAACCCAATCAAGCATATTAATGAGCATTTGCTCATAAATATGTTTGTTTGGGTCCAGGGGTGCTGGAGGGTGAACACCTGACTGACTGTTGTTTGAAATTTTAGCTCACAGTAGCATACAGCACACCCTCAGCAACAATACACTGCGTTGGTTCGGCCTATTTGAAATGGCCTCTAACCTTTTGAGAGTTACCACAATGATCATGATGAACTTGTCTTCAATGTATTGCATGTGAGAGGCAAGGAGAGAAAATGCAATAGGAAAAGGTGATTAAAATCAACTATTTTTATCCTCACATGCAATAATTTCAAAGATTTTACTGAGTTAGTTCACATAATATCAAATCAATTTATCTAGCACTAACCTGTGGATGGCATGTCTGGGGGATACAGATATGCAGAAAAAAGGAATAACTTTTTTTCATAATTGATATGGTAGGCTGATAGTATATCAACAAGCAATACATGTGCTTTGCTTGAAAATAGCATTTCAACATCTGTACTAGCATCTAAAACCTTTACCTTGGTGCCTGTTCTGTTTCAGACAGCCTTGTGACTTGCTTTGAAGACAGAAAAAGTAAGAAAACAAGAAGCAAGCTTGGCCTGCGTGCATATCAAAATGAAGCCGAGAGGAAATAGCATTTAAGTTCCAACGTTGAATACCCAAAGGTAAAAAGGAACACACACAGATCTCCAGGACAAAGTTGACTAATCTCAATTTCACCAATTTATTCTGGCCATGTCAACAAACAAGCTAACGTTTTGGCCTAGTGGCCTTCATCAGAGAATGGAGGAAAATGGAAGTCATGTCATTTATATACAGGAGTTGGCAGGTGATTGGCTTAAAGGGTCACATGGTAATTAACTTCCTGAGGTCACATATACATCTTTTCTTAACAATATGACAGTGACTAAAAACAGGTGAAATGGTAAATCCCATACAATTTAACAGTTCTAACTGAGGTTACAGGTTTTGTGATATACATTCTATGTTTCCATATTTTGAAACTTGTTCAGAGGAAGCATTTGAAACTGAAATCATCATTCAGTCCAGCAGGTGTCATTGTGTTGAGTGTTAAAATCCAGTACATCTCTCTCTGAGAGAGTAGTTTTGGTAGATTGCCCCCTCTGGCTGGATAAGTTACATGCTCTAGTCCAATAAAGTGCAGAGTGGCTGGAGAGCCATGGTTGGCTTCATGATAGTGCTTGGCTATGGCATATTCCATGTTCCCTGTACAATGGCTGTTTTATGTTCTGAGATTTGTTGTTTGAGTGCTCTCTTTGTTTGTCCAACATATGCTTGTCTTGCTTGTATGCTTGGATTTATGAATTGTTTGATAGGAAAACTAATTACCAGTGTGTGGATGGGTGAAAAACTTGACATCAGTGGTATTGTTACAATGGCTGCATTTTCTGCATCTGAAGTTTCCTTTTAGATGAAGTGTGATTAGGTTTGGTGGGTTGAAAAGTATGTACAAGGTTGTCTCTGATTGTTGGTGCTCGTCAGAATGATAGGAGGGGGGGACTTTTGGTGATCTCACGCAGTGATGGTTCTGCACTTAGGATGTGCCAGTGTTTGTTGATTATGTCCAGGAGTTTCTGGTGACAGTGATTGAATTCAGTTGTGAAGGTTATTCTTTTCGGTTTTTCAGATATGACTTTAGGCTTAAGCAACTCAGATCTTGAAGATGTTAAAGCATGGTTGTAGGCTTTGTCTATTATAGATGGATGGTAATTTATTTCATAGAATCTTGATTTCATCTCATCTGCCTTGCATTTGAATTCATCCAGTTCTGAGCAATTTCTCCTTAGTCGTAAGAACTGTCCCTTAGGTATGTTTTGTTTCAAGTGGTTTGGGTGATTGCTGTTATGGTGGAGGAGGGTATTGCATTCCATGGGCTTCCTGTAGATTGAGGTATGAATGCTTCCGTCCTGGTGTTTAGAGATGGTAAGGTCCAGAAAGTTAATAGTGTTGAGGTTATATTCCATTGTGAATTTTTAAATAGCATTTAACTTGTTTATTTAAAACTAGTACTTGACAAAAAAAATCGACAAAACTATTTTGACTGTACAAGTAGCCCAGTACTTTACAAAGTAGGCATGTTCGCCTGGTCTGGGTAAAGAATGGTTAGCAGTCAAAGATTCCGAGGCCTTAGTAAATTAATACAAGCTTAAATAAATTATTGTGAACAAGACAACATATGAATCTACAGTTAATTCAAAGTATTACATTTGCAAGATACACCTTTGTTTGCTCGTTGTATCAAGCTGTCTCCCCCCGCAGCAGTATGGAGAGCCATTTCATTCAAAACCCCACCCAAACTGCACACCACCTTTCCAGTTACCAGACACCCACCACCCAAACTGCACACCACCTTTCCAGTTACCAGACACCCACCACCCAAACTGCACACCACCTTTCCAGTTACTGTCGACTGGGTGGCGCGCAATGTCCACTGGGTGGCAGCGCAGGATGACTGGATAACTGGATAGGTGGTGTGCAGTTTGGGTGGGGTTTTGAATGAAATGGCTCTCCATACAGCAGACCAGTGCAGACACTACTGAGCAGACTCAAGTTTACTTCAGGAAAGTGAAAGACAGGCACAGATTCAATTGTGGAGTACATGCGCTGTCTAGTGGTGACATGCTTTATTACACGGGAGGCACGCATGTACGGGGGGGCAGCCCTGCGCGGAACACCGGCTCCTGATATGACTAGTGTTCGCCTGAGGATGAGTGTGTTTTCCCCGGCGTGAATAACAAGTGCAGCCAGTCAAACTGAAACATGCTGCTCGCTGCCGCTCACCATGTATTTTGACTATTCAAGGAAACAAAGGCATTATAAACGTTGAACTCTTATTTACATTAGGACTGCTTGGTGAATGCGGAATTGAAGAAAGAGTGGTTACTGACGTGTGCTTGTGGAACAATCTTTTGGTTTCAGATTGACTGTGTGCTTCACGTCGTGCGCGTCATTGACACAGCTTGTTATGATATTATTATTGGTGGTGACACGAATGCTGTAATTGATGCATTGCTAGATAGATCCAAGAATACTCTAAGCAATACTTTAGCCAACTCAGCACTGAGCAACTTAATAAATAATTATTCACTGGTAGATATATAATCAAGAATCCTACATTGAAAGAGTTCACCTTTTTCTCTGCAAGGCATCATACATTTTCAAGGATAGACTATATTTTGATTTCTTCTAAAATTGTACATTTAGTTCAAAGTGTTGAAATTGTGCACGTGCCAATCTATGCACTTTCCTTTCTAATGAGTCTAATCGAGCCCCAAGATGGAGATTTAACTTAACATTATTACAGAACCCACATTCTTGCAAGCAGTTTAAGACTGGTTTAAGTGAGTTTCTTCTTTTCAACAAAGATTCAGTCAAGGATGTTAGACATCTGTGGAATGCTGTAAAAGGGTATATTCGTAACAATGCAATAGCCTTCCCCTCAGCCCATAATAGGGCAGAGCTCAAGGCAATTGCGGATTTAGAATGCACCTTGTCATGCCTGATTAGAGAACAACAAAATAGTCTAAATCCTGATAAAGAAAAAGAAGTATCTAAAGTTAAAGCTGAACTTAATGCATTAATTACTAAGAGAGACAAATTTCTAATTCATAGGATGAGACACACAGAACATCTGGATGGAAGTAGACCGAGCTTCCTTTTAGTAAGGGTGCTCCGATCAGGATTTTTGGGGCCGATCACGATCACCGATCGCTGGAAGCAGTATCAGCCGATACCGATCACCGATCACAGGGTTTATTTGAAGCCTTCTATTCATCGTGTAGCATTATTTATTTATTTAACTATTCTTAACAACATTGTATATTAAGTATTAAAATTAAGAGATGAGAAAGTATCATGAATTGACAACTGTTTATTGGCAGGCAACATGTGCAACATATTCCACTCTCTCTTAGAGACAAAACTTAAACCATAGCAGCCTATGGTTGGTTATTGGGAGCAGCTTAGAGCTTAACAAATATAGCTTTCCTGTGGAATAAAATAAATACAATTTTATAAAATAAAAATTAGAATAAAAGCTAAATGTGCACAACACACCAAGTTAGAACAATAAATTATATATAGGCCTACTGAGGCAACAAAAATCAATTCCAATAGATGGAAAACACAGGGCCTTTATCAATTTTCTCCAACCTTAGAAACTATAAAAACTGCAACATAACAAAATATTTTTCAATATTAATCTGGATTGAGGGAGCAAACATTCAGAGTCAGAGTTAAAAAGTAAATATTAACGTTTTCAGTCCACTCAGTGGATACTGACTAGCACCTACAGTAGCCTATATACAGCTAATCTGCTAGTCTCGGAAACCCAGCTGTATTCCGAATAACGTTCTTCTTTTTGGGAATTCAGCCGGTCGTCTTCTTGGCATGGAAAAAAATATATCCCTCACGCCCGCGTGTGCAATGGGAGGCGAACAGACGAGTCCGGGGAGAGAGAGAGTGAGCGAGCGAGACAGAGCGAGAGAGAGTGAGCGAGACAGAGCGAGAGAGCTGCCTCCACCCCCCACCCTGCCCCCACGCCGCCGCAGGGTCCCCAAAATCCAAACCTTAACAAGAAATGTTTTCAGACAAACATTTTCTTTATTTGCCCATAATGGTAAATTGCAGGGACATAACAACTGTATACAAAACATTAGATTAGATTAGATTATTTAATGACCACGCAGCCAGGCTGGTGGAATTTGTTTTCAATACATTAAGCAAGGTTCCAACATAAAAACATAAGAACATCAGTACACATACAATCAGTACAATATACAGTACAGGACCCACATCACAGTACAGTAAACATAACATATATTGCACAACGTTTCATGACCATAACTGAATATGAAACAAAACATCATAGACACAGCATAGACATAATGGAATTGTCAGAGGGAGTTCAGAGTTCGTATGACAGTTGGAAAGAAGCTGCTTTTAAAACGGGTTGTTTTGGTGAGCAGAGAACTGTAGTGCCTCCCAGAGGGCAACAGCTGGAAAACATGGTGTGCTGGGTGAGTGGGGTCAGAAATTATTTTTCTTGCCCTTTTCACATCAATATATTATGCTTCAAATTATGGGTGTGAATCTTTGGGAATCTCACGATTCAATTTGATTCCGATTCTTGGGTGTCCGAATCGATTCAGAATAAATTCTTGATTCAAAAAGATTCTCTTTTCAAAATCGATTCTCGATTGAATGAATAGAAAAGGGGGCACTATTTTCAGTCTCTTGCTCCAGTATACTGTGTGCCAAACCATTCACTAGTGTCCTTAGTCCACTGAAATACAATATGAAACATAACTGGCAATTAAGATAAATGGTCCGCAGCCTTTTTATTTTAAAAAGTTAACTGCATTAATTAATTAACAAATTAATTTTTATGTCTCCAGCAGTGGAGAGCAGCCTCTCTGCTGCACTGTTAGCTCCGGGGAAAGCCATCGTTGTCCAAGACGCTGAGCGGGCGCAGGTTTTTTTTTGGGTGAAACAGACTGAGCACCGAGTTATCAGTTCTTTAATTTACTCTTTGTTTGCGCTTTTGTCTAAACAGCATTATTAAGCTAAAATGAAAAAAATGTTGATGAATAATGTTAAATAGGCCTAGGTATATGTTTTGTAACATTGCAAAGTTTATACTGTGCTAATGGATATAGAAAATACTCTTCATTCTGCATTACATCATTACAATATGTAAATATGTAAAAAAAAAAAAAAAAGATAAAAAAGAAACAGTAGGAGGTACGTTGAAAGCAAAAGGTACTTTTAATAAAGATTAATGAGCACAAATAAGCACATAAAAGCTATATTACATGCTGCTTATATTAGCAGTATCTAACATCCTTCTTAAACATTTAGGAAAACTTAATGTAGCCAGGTTAAATAATGGCCATTAGATCAAGATACAAAATATTGAATTTATTAGTAATTAATTAATAGATATCAACAAAATCCATGACACCTACGTTAGACAAAATATTTTATTGAAGGAAAAGACATGAAACATAAAATACAGTAGGCAAATAGACAGCAGTAGAGAGAGTAATTACCAGTTGATGAAAAGGAGTCTAAGCAAATCAGATTAAATCTAGAACGCTGTCAACCAATGAGAATGATCAGCCGTCCCTTGCTGACCTCTGACATCTCGTTCCCGCACTCCACCATTTCTTTTGAGCTCTCGCTCGAACGTAGCAAGAACGCTTCGCCTGTCGGTAAGAAAAATATTATCTTAAACAAAGTTGATTAACTTAATGTGCTTGATACTGATTTATGGTTTACTATAACCTAGAGCACGACCCGAATCGAGGCCGAATTGGCCGTCAACGGCGAACAGTGAACTCCAAGATCCAGCGGTGAGTTCATAAGCTAGCTAGCTAAATGGAAAAAAAGTTGCTTTGTGTTGTTTTGTGAGGCTGATTGTTAAAGCTAATTTTAGCATTTTCACATGCTTTGCGTGCATTGTAGGCTCATTTGACTTGTTGTAGCTTACTGCCTCTGAGGATTTGATATGTTGTTATTGTAATTAACTTGTACCTTATGTAACTATGGTTACTTACCTTTCTCAATAAGCTTATTATCAAATTAATTTATTAACATTCATACTATAAGGTTAACTGTGGTGGTTACATTTAATTGTAATTTTGAAGAAGTTACTAATGTAGTTATGGCTCCCTGATTCTGAATTTAAGCTTACCAATTGGTGTATCAGCAATTACGATTTGCTTTTGGATTTTAGGTTTTACACTTTATTCCTTGTTTATAGCTTAAGAAAAATGTTTAATAGTAATTAATAGTTACTATGTCACCTTGTCTATAGGTCAGGTTTTTGTCACTTATGGAAAGCTTGGGAAGTGACTTCAAGGACACCAGAGGAGACTCCAGATGCTCCAGTCTGGATGGCGAGCCACCCTAACGTACCTGTGAAGGAACATAGACACTACTACTGTACACCAGAGACAGTTTCCCAGCCTTGCCTGGTGTGGTAGGATTGAAAAAACATACACACACACACCCTCGTGGAATGGACCTACCTCATCACACTCAACAACTTGGATGGACAAATTCCCAAGCCCCACACTCACATATCATTGGGCCCCAACGACCTATCTCTCCGCTGAACTGAAAAAAACTGATACTTACCTGGTGACTTTTAATTTGGTGTGTACACACATTTATTATTTTAGTTTGTTATTTTGGCCAATTACAGTGATACTATTGGAGTACTTACCTGCTTTAATTTCCAATACAATACATTTTTTTCTATACAATTTTGTGTTGTCTCTTTCATTACTGCTGTTCAACCTTTGGCTCCTGTCGTCCCTAGCCCTTCTGATACTGGTCCATCTATCTATGCTATTAGCTCTAATATCTACATATACCAACATACAGTATATGCTACATTAACTTTCTTTTTTCTCAAATGAGCTGTTTATTCTGTTTTAATGTTGCAATGTTTTCTCTTTTAACTGTATCTTACATGTAGTTTCACCCTTTCATTCCTGTTTCACTCTACGTTATTGTTAATTGTTTTTTGTGATTATTTTTCTTTTTTCTTTTGTATCGGGTGTATTGGCTGATATTTTCCACATACATGAATATTAACGTCACAAACGCTATGAACTGTGGGTAATTCCCTCAAGCAACGTCTACAGAAATGCGGACTTGCTGAAAGTCTGCATAAAGGGCTCATAAAGTCTGCCAGTGAGCCCTCGCGCACTTACCGATTTCACAGTGGGACAGCCCTGAAGCCTCGCGGACTTGTCGGGAACGCGCGTCAAAGTCCGTGAGTCTGAGTGCGGACAGCACATTTCCTCTTCCATCAGGGTGTGGCATGTAACCAATCAGAGGCTAATTTTGATCAGCTGTGTTTGTGCACCATGTGGCCAGAAACTATCTTCAAAAGGAGCAAGTCAAAGAAACGACGTGAACTCCATCTAACATCCCAATTCAAGCATGAGTCTAGCAAAAGTGTTGTGTGTTGAAAGAGAACTATTTATTTATTTACTGTAATTTGCTTCTTGTGTTTTTTTGTTGTTGACAACTTCAACTCGTGTGCTATGCTTATTATTTTAGTTATCTTGCTGCTTTAGCTGCTCCTGAGCTTATTCACAATATAATGAGGAGTGACAGAAGTTTCCAAAAGATCTACAGAGCCACTCTGATCCAGTTGGTTTCTCTTCAGATAATGTCTCCACCTTCTTTGTCATTGCAAAGGTTCAAAGAGGATCCTGTAAAAAAATAAAAGGATTTAGGTAGAACCCCCTCGAAGGATTCCAAGTGGAACCGTAGTAGAATGAACAGGGGTTCTGTGCAGAACCACCTGGACAGATTCTAGGTGTAACCCCAGCGTTCTGTAATGAACCCTGAGGGATGGTTCTTGTTACAACCTCACAACCCTGTTTACTGAACCTTCTTAGAGGGTTCCAGATGTAACTACCTACAGTGAGTTCTAAGTAGAACCATTTAATAAGGGTTCTAGATGAATCCCTCTGAGAGGGTTCTAAGTCTAACCTTCAAAAAGGGTTCCACCTGGAGCCAAAAAGGGTTCTCCTATGAGGACAAGTCAAAGAACCCTATATGGTTCTAGTTAGCCCTTCTATAGACCCTTTTCACACTTCTGGGTTCTACGCAGCGGAAGTCGTCACAGATGGGAAACACCGCAGCAGTAGCGGCGTTTATCAATGAGAATAATAGACACACCTCTAGTGTTTTCGTCTTTACTGCGATATCTACCAGATTTTTCAACCAAAGACATTGTTCTATTGGTGGACCAGTTTTCGATCACAGAGAGGACAAAGCTTGACAAAGATACAAGCTCTTTTTTGAGAATTACATCCATACGAAGGTAAACGATCTCTTGTCTAGTTACCTAACGTTTGTTAATAATGTTACCGGGATACGCAGGTCGAAGGTAACGTAGCTAGTAAAGTATTCTTTATTCTCTTTCAGTCATATATGTTAGCGTTATATCATTTAACTTTAATAACATTTCTGTGCGACTAACGTTAATAGTGTTATGTACAGCGTCCAGTGTTGTAAACGGCAGGTTGCAGTCGGAGCTTGGTGCTACAGATCGATGAGGAAGAAAGAGGAGCCAGTCCAAAGAATGTGGATATTATTAGCTCCTAATGGACCTTGAGCTTATGTGGTTTTCTTATCGATCTGTAGCACCGAGCTCTGACTGCAACCTGGCCGTTTACAACACTGTACCACAGTATTAATCACACAAACACACTCCTAACGTGATATCAATAAATCTAATTATGCATGAAAGATGACATTTCAGGACATGTGGTAAATGATCTTTTTTTATTTTATTTTATTCCAAAATAACCTGATGTATCCTACTTGGCGCGTGTGTTGCCAAGTTTGCAGATAAATCTAAAGGTCTAGGTTCTAAGAGGAGACAGGCGTATGATGAAGTAGTGAAGAACACAATGACATTTCTTAATCCTTCCCTTAATAACTCACACCAACAACCGAATACCTTTATGTTTAACTGTAGTGTATTATTGTTTCTTTTTCCTGTCTTATTTCCTTTCAGTTAGAACAATAACCTTGCAAATGTTCTTTCATTTACAGTACTACACTTCCCATTTTGCTACAGGAGTTTTTGAACTTGTACACATCTTGGGCATGAAACAAAATTGCACCCGCAACCAGGACTAATTACAACTTGAAATGACACAAAATTCCTAGTATTGACTAATTTATAATCAATTTGCACAGAGAACCTAATATGGCTAACTAAATTATTCACTATGGCAACCAATTTTAGCTAGGCAATTCAGGTTCAAACCCAGTGTACTTCAACCACAATTTTTAAATGTTGAGGCCCAACAAGAACAACGAAAAAAAATAAAACGAGATCTCAAAATGAAACGGTCTATACCTTTCATAGAAATAACCAAGGGAATATGAAATAAGTCGTTATGTTTGTTCAACCCTGTTTCATGAGTTTTTCTGAATGCAATCAAGTTACCTACCACCACCCTTAGCAAGGAAAACTGTCCATCCTGGCTCCCAAGAGGATGGAGAAGATGAAGAAGGTTGAATCTGATGAGTAGTGGAGATGAGGATTGAAGATGATGATGGCTGCAAAGATCCAGTGAGCAGTGAGAAGATGGTGATGATGGAGATGGAGACCAGGAGGCAGTGGGATGACGGCGGCTCGAGCAGCACAGTTCTGTCTGTAGTATAGTCTCAACAAAAAACCAGCCGGAATGTTCGATAAAAACGCTGTTTGGACGGGTCGGCAGCTCCGTGGCTGTTGTATAATTTCTTTTTCAGCTTTCAAGAATCTCTCCTCATTTATCGTTGCTAGTTTCCAAAGCAAATACACATAATTAAAAGAATCTCTATAAGCAATTATTTAGGGTTAAATAATCCTAACAGGCGAGGGGGTGCCCCGGTGCCCCGGTGGCTCACTGAGTAGAGTGCGTACGATATAGGGTTCAGTCCTTCCCGCAGCGACCGGGGTGCGAATCTAGCCCGCGGTCATTTGCTGCATGTCCTTTCTCTCTCTCTCCCGTACCTTCCTGTCTTTCTCACACTATCTCTCTGTCAATAAAGCATAAAATGCCGAAAATATATTTAAAAAAAAAAAACGGTGCTAAAAGAGCGCGAAGCGCAATTCATTGTAAACAACCAGTAGTTTCAGACACTTTTCATTCCCAAGCAAAATATGGCATTGCTTTTGTTGTTAATTTAATTTGAGGGAATTGTTTAAGCTGTTTTTATGTCAGCTGATACATAACACATAGGCCTAGTGCTATTCAATGCAGACTAGTAGTTGCCGAGAAGGGCGAGGCTTCTCCTCATTCCAAAGCAAAAATGTCATTGTTTCAGTTTTAAATTGTTTGGTTTGTAATTGTTTGTTTGAATTGTTTGGATTATTTCTATGTTGAGCTGTCCATGATGCTGAAAGTGCACATAATGCATTTAAGTTGAAGTCCGAAATTATAGCATTATTGATGCAAACCAACTTGAATCCTCGCTTTTTTTTTTTCTTGAAACGGGCCCCCAGATGCTTAAGGCCGCCTCTGGGCATGACCCTTGATCGATGTCTCCACAAGCCTCCTCCACTGCCTGTAGAAGGGCTATGCGTTGGTGGGACTGGCGATCATACACCTTCCAACGCCATGCAGAGAAGAATTCTTCAATAGGATTCAAGAAGGGAGAGTATGGGGGGAGATTGAGTGTGATGGAAAGTGGGTGACCTGTGAACCAAAGCAGCCCGGTGGAAACTAACATTGTCCCAGATGATAACGTACCTGGGCTGCTCTGGCCCCTGGTCATTAGGAATTAGTCTGTTGTAGAGGTATTCCGTGGCTGGGCCAACTCGATTGATAAAATAAATATTAAGAATGTTAAAAGGAATATTTAAAATGCCGACAACACCACCTAGGACTCCATTAAAAAGGCGAAGCAGGTTCTTTTTAGAATCAGGGGTGAGCAGAGTTAAAACCACAACTCAAAATGTAATTGAAAAGGTTTATTATCATAAAACAACAAATGTTAAAGGGCAACTACAAAATGTCTATGAGTCCTAAAATGTTTCTTAAATAAAGAGCAAGCTAAAACATCCCCCTATAAGTCCATTACTGTTAGTGTCTCTCAGTCAGTGGAACCACCAGTATGAGGCGCCAAACCGGACAAAAGCCGAGCGAAAATTGCGAGAGGAAACGAATGTACGCGAGAGATGTTGAAGGACTGTTACTGTAAGGTGCGCGAGAGAATGAGTTACCGCGCGAGAGAGGTTGAAGGTGCACGAGAGAGGATGAGTTCCACCACGTGAGAAGGATCGAGTATGTTAAGGTGCGCGAGAGAGGTTGAAGGACCGTTTAGTTCTTGTGAAGGGTGGAACAGCTGAACCTTAGCCATCAAGTGCCTCTGTTTACTCATTCTTCTATTTCACATGATACAATGCAATGATTTGCAGCAGTATTTCATTGAAATTAAAACCTGTGTGCTGTTTGCTGAAGAGAGTGTGCAAACACGCAATTATAATGATCTTGAGCACAGTCATCGTTTCTTGCAGCAACACATTGAAATGCTGTCAACAATTCAATTTTAACTGAATACTTGTTTGAAGTTTGCTCCTAAAGTTGAAAAGCGAACTTAATAGGCTATTCCACCTGTGGGCGGGCTTGTTCCTGATTGGTTACTGCGCTCTGTCAATTATCCTTATCCTTATGACAATGTTTCAGTCTTCCAAAGGCATACAGTCAACTCCTAAAACAGTGTTCACACAGTATATAGCACAGTGGAAAATCAGTCTTTAGACCAACTAGCCTACATTATGAAATTTCTGAGGAAAAAGAAAGCACAAAGAAATAAAAACAAAAAAGAAGTTTGTGGACTTACTTTGAAGGAAATGTTTGCTAATTGTCCTTCCCTCTATGCAGCATGATGGAAAATTATAACCAGACAAACATGATAAGCAGTTTCTGAGGCAGAAAAAAATACACTTGTCAGTAGATTCAAACCTGCAACATTGTGTTCCGTAGAGCTGAGCCTTACCATTACACTATTGTGGCTAGGTGCTGGCACTGTGCAAGATGTCGGTCCTATAACAAAGAGGGGCGCCTGAAGCCTAAAAAATAAATAAATAAATAAATAATAATAAATCATGTTAAAATTGAAAATAAAGCAACAAACGACAAAAACAGAAAAAACAACAAAAAATACTAATGAAGGCTAATAATCTGGGCCACATTTGGGTGAGTGATGCCATAATTATGTGGCGGGGCTAAGAAATTTGATTTGTAAAACCACACTTATCATTTTTAAATTATACAAAAAATGTTAAAAGCTTTCCAATATTACAGACCATAAAATGTTATTTTTCAACACTATAGCTCGCACACCTTGATGCCATGCCCACAGCCCTGTAGGTATAGACCTATTGATGAAGAGTTCAGACATAGTGCAACACCTGCTGGTCAGTTTTTGTAAGTATAATTTTTAATGGTATGTCGTCTATTTCCATTCCACTGTTCTTAACTGTCTATTTACACTGTCCATAGCGTTAATGAGGATAAACTGATATTATTCTATGAATTTTGAAAATAGATAAAAAATAGATATGATGCTTTATGGTAACTCAACTTTATTGTTTTATTCGAAGATTGATACATTTTTCATAACTAGATGAGGCTGTCAACCTGCTGGCAGAGGGAAGTAGGGAACTCTTATTTTGAAGGCGGCACAGCGGAAAAATAATTGACAGAGTGCAGTAACCAATCAGGAGCAAGCCCGCCCACAGGTGGAATAGTAATGGTACTAGTAACTAACAGTAACTCGTCCTTTCTCGCGCAGTATCACAGTCTCTCTCGCACAGTAACTTATGGAACGTCACGGGGATCACATTTCGCCTGTCGTTTACGCCGTCGTCAGTTGTCTATTTACGCCATCTAAATAGACAGCGCGTCAGACTTTTAACGCGCAATGTGTTTTGTTGACGTGTAACGCGCTATGTATTTTGTTGACGTGTAACGCGCTATGTATTTTGTTCAGGCTAGGAAATTCCGGTGTTTGGCGGCGTTGCATTCAAGTGCGCCTAGGAAATTTGGGAATTTGGCGATGTCATGCGTTGAATGTTCCATTCAGGCTAGGAAATTCCAGTGTTTGGAGGAGAGCTAACTACAGCATAGCTAATGCTGTGTTGCTTATGTTTAGTCTACATCTCAATATGAGATTTACTTGTTAAGTGTTACGAGGTAATACTTACAGTAAAATATATATTATATCGTTTATAAACGGTATCATATACTGACCAAGTAAGATCTAGTGGTGCACAGTTTCGTTTTTTGGCTTTCAACCTCAATGTAGCAGGTTCAATCCATAGAATAGTAATATGAGGGAGATATTTTATTTTAATTTATCCTATCAGGAATTGGAATTAGGTTTTAATATGTCTTCATTTCTTCCCGTTCTTCTACAATATTTTCTCTACAATATAATGTTGCCCTAAGGACACAAAAGTTCATGAACAAAGGCTGGGAACACACCAATATTTTAAAAGGGAAAAGTATTCCTCCCCAAGTACTAGAATTTTGAAAGCCAAATAAATAAATCAATAAATCACAGCAAACACATGCACTCTGTTAATACAACTTTATCCTGCCTGATCTCCTAAGTGAAACTAAATGATCACAGCCATTGTATTGCCCGAAGTGATAATACTATTCTTTCCAATTTTTTATAGTAATCTCTCTACAATACAATACTCAAGATATGTTATCAATAATACCCCACCTTATTCTCTCACCCAAGGACACATACAATTAGCAAAAAAAAAGCTTTTTATTCAGGAAACAAAGCCACAATATGAAATTAAATGAAAAGACATCTTTCATTTTTCAAAATAAAAGCAAAACCCCAATGCATGTTCTACATTAAGACCATTAACCTTTACTGTAATGCTCAGTTCAGGAGCTTTAAAGATGTAATCCGTAACTTTGTCATGTTTAAAAATCCTATTTTTGTTACCATCACTCATATCAATCATCCTCACAATGATGATTCAACCCAGGCCTGTCCGATCAATTACTCTGCAAATTACTCTGCATTCCCCCATTATACTGAATGGAAATTCCAGTGTCGGTAGCGGGGAAATCAAATCACTTCCAACAACAAACATAGAACACTGTCAAGGGGGAAAAATGTATACCAATAATCGACCACAATAATGGAATTCCAGTCTCCATTTTCTCACAGAAGTGCAGTGAATAGTTTTAACAGACACAGAGCTCTAAGAATACAAAGTTAACTTTTTATATGAACACTTTTTATTATTTAATTTATTTACATTCTGTTAAAATACTAAATGTGTTACTTGTGAACATATTTTGAAGGGTGGCGTGATGGAAGGGTGTAGGAGAGGGAGGCTCTATTTGCAAAGGGTCCGTGGCCCCTCACCTGAGGGGTGGCGTGATGGGAAGGGTGTAATAGGAGTAGTAGGGTATGGATAATATTGCCTCGATTAACTATAATTATTGGTAGGATTCTGAATAATAGTGTTATTATTCTAATCGGCCAACACAATGGAATGAAAATGGATACAACAGATAATGAATGATGAATAAAGAAGACAACTGGTTGAGTTTCCCAACGTACCAATCCTATTGTAAGGTTTGCCCGAGCGGTCAAGGAGGCAAATGAGGGGAGCACCAGACCAGGATGGCGTTCCAACAAGAAACATTTATTTTTCTTGCACCGTGAATAACAGACCTGCTCCAACACCTGCCAGCATACACCTTCCAGCACACCAAACACATACAGACTACCTGCCTTATAAAGGGTGTTGGCTCTACTAATGAGCTGGCACGTATCATTCACAGGGATACATAACTACACATAGATATCTACACACATGAATAGACAATAAATATTTACATAAAACTATTACCAAAAATATTTACAATCATAATAAATATTTACACACCCAAATACATATGAAAAATACCAATAAATATCCTACATCAATAAATACATTCAAACAGTACAACAAACTCCCCCTCTACCCTCTTCCCACTTGCTGTAACCCTCCCGGAACTAATAATAGGTGTGCGGGTCCCCGGGGAATTCTTTTGCCCAAACACCCTGGGAGAAGGAGAACAGGCAGAGGTAAGTTTGTGCATGACGATACATTTCATTGTACTGTTATTTAGCATCGCATGAGTCTCACATTATACTCCTCAAATATTTAGCTACAATTGAATTGTAAATCAATGCGCCTTAATTCACGTTCACAGGCGAACGATGAGGCGGAACAGCCCAGCGTCCCTGCTCTGAAACATCGACTTACGTGAGCTGCAATATACAAACAATCAATAAATAAGTACATTTGTTACAATACCACGTGTGTGTTTATTTAACCTGTGTACCAATATATGCAAATCTGTGCATCAATTAACCTATTTCATCTAGCAATAGTATTTTCTATTCACTAGAGAACCAGTAACAGCGACCCGTCGTTACACCTATCAACAAACTCCAGGCTTGGAGGTTATGTACGGCAATTGGCAAGAGTATACAGAGATTGCTACCATAACTCTGTTATGAGAGATCGGTTCTGATCGATATTATCTCTAAGCCGGGATGAAGAGTACAAGGTCGACAACCACAACCCTTTGGTGTAATTTGGTTATGAGTTTAGGATAACACTGACCAGGTTTTTTGTACAAGGGAAATCTTGACCACCTCCGCGTCATCATGGGAACGCAAATTCAATATCTCATATTAATTCTGAATGCATCTACTGGTACGTTTATGGCTCATAGTAATGACACATTTCTTTGAATTCAAAATGAGCTACTGAATCAATAGATACCAAGCATAGCAATGCACAATAAGTTAAAACAGGACATAATTACATTGGCATAGAAAAGTACATTACGCATTATGTAGGAGAGGGAGGCTCTATTTACACAGAGTCCGTGGCCCCTCGCCTGAAGGTGGGGTGATGGGAAGGGTGCAGGAGAGGGAGGCTCTATTTACACAGAGTCCGTGGCCCCTCGCCTGAAGGTGGGGTGATGGGAAGGGTGCAGGAGAGGAAGGCTCTATTTACAAAAGGGTCCGTGGCCCCTCGCCTGAAGGTGGGGTGATGGGATGGGTGCAGGAGAGGGAGGCTCTATTTACAAAAGGGTCCGTGGCCCCTCGCCTGAAGGTGGGGTGATGGGAAGGGTGCTACAAGTTCAAGGACCCCAAGAAGGACAGGACATCTTGGAAGATGTTTATTCCTAATGTTTGTCTGGAACCTCCAAGGGAATCAATGTGTCCAACAAGTTGCTGCAAGTGAGCAGTGTCCAAAGTGTACTGGTTGGAAGGTACAGTAACTGCCTGTGGCCAGTCTATCTCAGGTGCCTCTCCTGCTGCTGCAGAGCCAGCTACCCCTGACCCAGCAGCATCACCCTGTCCAGCTACTGCTGCATGAGCTCCTTCTGTTGCTCCTGTTGGTGCAGTACTGTTTGCTCTTCCAACTCCAGAGGGCCTGGCACCAAAGAGGTCCTGCATTGCAGTGCTTGGCTGATTTTGTTGTGCTAGGCAACCCCTTACGAACATTTGGAGGGGGCTCTGACGCCTCTCAGTTCTCAGGCCATGGTTGTTCCACTGGTTGCAAAACATCTGCAAGTCTCTATTTATTCAGGGCAAGTATACGTAATGGAGAGCCCATATGTGCATTTCGTTGTCCATGTCCAGAATGCCATCACTCTCCAGGAAATTGAACAAGTCATAGTAAACATTGGTCAAGCCACGCCACTGGTCACCCATAGTCTCTCAATTCGCAAATTGTTATTGGAAGCACACAGAAAGACCACAAGGCGGCTGTAGCTATCAATGCCCCCATGAATGACTATCCTCCACCTAAATCAGCAGAGAAAGGAGCAGGGAGACAGAGTAATAACTTAAGACATATTATGACAATACTGTGAGCTTCCCGTTTTCAAAAAGGACATGTATCATGGTTTTTATGAACGCAATGCAAGGATTGCATTGGAGCCGAATATTGACATATGCTGTGCTGGTAAGTTTCTCAATACTGAACCGATCAGTGAGATAGTGGACTGTATTTGTCACAGGCATGCCAGTCTATTGATAAATAGGGCCTAACTTCAAAAATAGTGGACATATCCTTTAAGTATCCAACATCACTATCCCGTAATGATCATTATAAAGCAAATGCTCATCAGATGCAACATTTATATTGCAGTTTATAACAGAGATGTTGAAAAGAAACTTCAAAACAAAACCCAATAATGTAAACAATCTATAACCATTCATCTGCACGGTAATGACTTCCCTTAAGAACAGTGATATAAAAAAAAGAAAATAAATTATTTGTTATATTCCAATTTATTACAATGAATTAACTGTGAATAAAGATATATTGACCTTATCAATTTGTGGTTCTCATCGAGGTGCCACAGAGAGTTTGGCCCGGCAACTCGGTATGACCTCCTATGGAACCTCTGTGACATAGCTCTGAGGGCAGACGCCCTAGGGCTGACCCGCAGCATGCTCTCCCGAACTCTTGCTCTCTGGACATGGATGCCCTCTGACCTCAACTGTGCTCGGACAGCCTCTGGTCCAATTAGGTCATTGCCAGTGACAAGCTCCCTAATCATCTCGTCCAAGGCAAGGTCTGACATGTCACAGTATAAATCTGAACGAGAAAGATTGAGTTGTCTGAAAAGAAAAAAATAATGGCATGTTATAGTGCTAGCATCACATAAATGCAGTTAGCTCCTTAATTATTTGGACAGTGACACCTTGTCTGATGTTTTTGCTCCATAGTCTTTTGGCTGTGGAAGTGAAATGATCACACGACCAACAGTAAATATAATTTTCCCAATACTATTTTCGCTGAAGTTTCTCAGAAATTGTTGAAGCTTTATCAGTCTGCTTTGAAACCGAATGTCTTTATCGTAATGTGCAAGTTATTTTCTTCCAGTGTCCACAGATGAATGCAAGCACGACATGTTAGTCAATTAATCTCAAGTTATCGTATTTTACCTGCCTTCCTGCCTAAATATTTTCATTAACTAGTTAAGGATCACAACAGTGTAACTGTTTTGAAGCAGTGGAGGGAAAAAGATAGCCAAAAAGACATCATCACCCTAGGGATGCTTCTTGTTTGTGCAAGTTCTGGTTGTTGTTTTCAAATGTGTAACATTTAGCTTCTCAAATATATAGTCTATGTATTCACATCTACCTTTTGGTAATGAACTACTGGCAAAATATGCACTGAAAGACCAGAAACGACATTAGATGCATGTGTTGGGCTTTGGCCACAGTGTCCTTTTGTATCTTTTAAATGTAATGCTATGTTTTAAATAATTGTCGCTCCTATGTTGACTAGATTAGACTATGTGCACTTAAGCCTTTAAACCTTGAGACCACTGAGACACAGATTAGGAAAGTGTTCTGACTGAGTGCATGTTATTCCTATGGTCTATGACTGTCCAATTAAAATGTGTGAACATGGACAACTCTCCCACAAAGCCAGACACAAGATAACTGTTTGTCTTCTGGGTGTACCACACTGAAATTGGTGTATATTGCACCAATCATGTCACACTACATACTCGCAAAACAGCCCATTGTACAACCGATGACCAACTGTGACAACCTACAACATGGTGAGTGTAAACAATAACTTTTTAGAAATGGGTTTATGTGCTTCATCACCACAATACCATACCTTGTTGTGCATGCCGGCCTGATTCACAGACTTCCTGGAGTAACTCGGCAAGGTCATGAAGTATCTGATCAGCTGATGTAACACTGATCAGCCTCCCCCTTGCCCATGGTCCTCTGCATAGTTTCCATTCTGCAAAATAAGAATATGTTGTTTTTGTCACGTTGTCTCTCGCCTCACAGCCTCAAAAAACATAATTGATGTTCAGTAGCAGTCTTGCTATAGTAAACATGCATTCATTATCTTAGAATTCATTAACCTTTCTAATAATAAAAGTGACTTTACAGCTTACAGACCAAACATACAGAAAAGAATAGGCCTACACTAAAGAAGCCCTTTTCTTAAATAAAACAAGCAAATAGTAAACATGTTGTCCCCCACCAGTGATGTAGTTCCACCCTTGGGTCAGTCAGTGATTGCTGAGTGTACTTGAAATATGAGTGAAATTGTATAAGCATTTTCGTGGGACAATGAAAGGACAGATTGACCATATATTTCTGTTGCCTACTCTCCTCAGAATTAGGCTTACAAATTATATCTTGAAATGTAGTAACTGTAATTGTCCTGTTTTTACTCAATACAGTACAAAATATAAGAACTACAATACACAATAAATACAATCCGTACATTACACAATGTACACTACAATACAATTTATAATACAATATACAATATAACATACAACACCAGGAGCATGAATGTTATGAATAATATAAATCAACAGAATCAACCAGATCACTGCTCCTTTCATCTTCTCAGATCTGGAGAGCAGTGTTCAGACAGCAGTTTGGTTGTGGAGGAAACAGCTCTTGTAGAATCTCATAGAGTAGTTAACATTTTTTTAACATTTGTTTTCTAGATTTAAAGAGGGACTGCAGTGTCTCGGTCTCCTAGGACATGTAGACCGTCACCCAAACCTATTTAAAGAAGTCTTCCTCCATACTGAGAACCCTCTCCTGGCAAAGGATGTGGTTTCCCTTTTCAGACCAGAGCTGTCTCCTGCAGGCAGCAACAGAAGAGCTCTGGAAAACAGAACCACCTGTTTCTGGAGGGACTGGCTGCTAGAAGTGGAAGGTAAGACTATCACACAAGAGGGAACACTTGATACTGATCATAATGCATGTGATGCAGCTATGTAAAGTACGGGCTTGAGTGTGACTTTGCAACAACTGTTTTACTTCACAGTTCAGTTTTACTTTATTTTTAACCTTAGTTTCAGCTCACTTTTGAAGTGGTATTTTTATCACGAAGTTTTAACACAGAAGTGAATGTATGCTTCTTTCTAACTCATTGCATCACAGTATACCAATATGGCGGTTGTGTGAATAAAGCAAATGGTTCTTAAAAGGAACCCCGACTATTAAGACTTGTAGGCCTTATTCGATTAATGTTGGCATCAGCTATATAAATGTGATATAGAAAACACTCTAGATGTCTTAGTTTTTATAAAATTTGAAAAAATCCTTTCACTCGTAGGCCGCCATTGTTGTTTATGTCGCAATGCAGTCTGGGTAGTGACGTCAAATGGTTGCACTGGTCTTGGTACCATTCTCTTGACCCTACAGCGAGATAAACATGTCTTCTGTTCAGCCTTTTCAATTTGAACCTGAGCGCAACGTAAGTGATGAGGACAACATAGAAGACATTACTCAAAATGTACATCAAAATGAAGACGATCAGAGAGGTGAGGAGGTGAGAGTGGGGCAAAATCGATGGTGTCTGTGCAGCAACTGCTTGTCTATGCCAACCCAGAGGGAGAGTGTTTGTTGTAAAGAGCTCTGCTTTCTGTCAGCAGCTGTTCAAGGTAAGCATATGGATCAAACTATCGTTTTATGATAAAACGTATTCCAATATCAATAATTTCAGAGATTAGCTTCCATCGCCGTCGTATGCTTTTTACATTATGAGAATATACAGTAAAACGCACTAACAAGATGCTTACGGCCGGGTTTGATTATATTTACAGATATCCTGTGAACTTTGAGGCAGTTTGCCTCAATCGAGATGTTTTATGGGCTGCCCTCATCAGCCTCCATGACCGGGAGAGTGCTGGCCTACCAAATCGGAACCAGGTCACCAATAGGCAAGTCAAAACATCAGCCCATGTTCACCGTTAAGTTCTCTACATTTATTTTACATATTTTATATCGTATTTTACATAGGATAAAATGTATTTCATAATAACTAAAGGTATCTTGTATAAAGTCTATCATGTATTAAATTCAGTTTGATTCCTGGTTATTTGTATTGTATATTGTAATCTTTTCTGACCAACAAGGTTAAAATGTATGAAATTACACCAAATAGCATCCTTGCATTATTTTGCACATATATTTGATTACAACACCTTATCATATCTACAGGAGAACTAAGTAGTGTTTCTATATCGATAGCATTTTGTATTTGCCTCAATCAGTAACTGAAGTCCTCAGATGAAAAACCATAGAAGTTAGTGTAAAGTATTCATGTGAATTTTACTTTCCTACTCCAGGTGGCATGTTTGTAATTCAAGACAGTGGAGGACTGAGGGTTGTGTAGTTTCAGCTGTAACAGTTTACCTGTGCACACAGTACACTCTACAAGTGATGAAAACAATTCTAACTGGACTGTGCCCTTCGTGTTAAGGCTTCAGTAGTTTTACAGGTTAAGGAAAACAACTTGTATCATTCTTTCATAACTTAACAATATATTTGTTTCAAAAATTATGGTTTTAGGTCTTACAGATATGCCTCATATCGTCAGTTTACATGGTGGATGCATGGCAGGCTGGGGAGAAGAATCCGCAGAGTCATTCCATCATGTGCAGTTAACAAAATAAGACATGTCTACTCTGAACCAAGTATTGTAGATGAAGCATGGAGAGGTTTTAATGATATTTAAACTGTATAGTTCACATTTGAATGCATTTCATCAGGAGCATGAGTTATGCACAGCTCAACAAAATAGGGTATCATACAAAAATGTTAATGGTTTAAATAAAAATGTTTTTACAAAATGTACCCCGATATGAAAAATATATAGATGTGTGTTTCATGCCATTTATGAAATATTAAGTGTCCTTGAAAACACTGACCTCTTGACTAGAATTTAAAATTAAAGTTAATGTGGATTTGAACAATGCTGGTGTGTACATCATGTGTTTGTAATGATGCAACTACTTGAAACGTGAAAACTGCGGTGTTTGAAAAATGATCTGTGATCTGGATGGTCTCTCTTGTGGAGCCATGATATGTGTTCGGTTCACTCTCATGTCCATGCCCCGGTTTGAATCTGACACAGAGGAGAGAACATCTGCCACCATAGCCATCATGTAGCCATAGTCCTTCTCAACAGCCACTGGTCTTGCTCTGAATGTCTTGTGGACTTTGCTCCATGAGATTTTGAACTTGGGTTCACCAACACTCTCCCCATCTTGAAAAACAGCCTGTTCAAAAACAGAAATATGAAAAATAGGTTAAAAATAGATAAAAGGTATCAGGAACAGTTTAATGTATAAAATCCAGTGACACATAGTGCTTACAAAGGAGAGGAATGATGATAGTTCCCCCACCTGTTCCCTGTTCGCATTGCTGTTATGATCCAGAGCAGCAAGCATGGAGGCATGGATCATCACATCATATCTGAAATGTGTTCTCTTCGGAAGGTATTTGAGGTACATGGAGTGGTACACCTGAAACAAATTTGAATTTGATATGAAAAAAATAAAATATGTGAGTCACATCCTGCCATAAAAAAATACTGCCACATTATATTAAGGTGAAACCTTTTGTAAGACTTCTATATTTGAACATACCTCTAGTGTTGTTGTGTGGATGCACTTTGTCAGATGATCCAGGTCTTTCAAAAGCCGCTTGTCTTTCATAGTCTTCACGAGTGCTTTGTGGGCTTCAGATCCTGGCCTTAACCAAAGCTTACTTCTCTGGCTCGTCTCATCAAGGGGCTCATGAACATGGTGTATTACTGATACCCACTTCTCTTTAATCTTTAAACACCTCGGCGTCACCCTCACAGGTTTGTGCACTCCACCACAGATGATTTATAATGGATGGAATGCACTCTCCCAGGCCTTCACATTCCCTCCTCTTAGCTGCAGTGGCCAGTTTTTTTGACTCTCCTTTTGCCACATGCCAGGGATCAAATTAGTGGTGTTTTTCTGGATTACAGACCCTCATTTCTTTTTTTTTCTTTTTTCTTTTTTTTTTTAGGCATTTTATGCTTTATTGATAGAGACGGTGCTAGAGAGAGACAGGAAGGTATGGGAGAGAGAGAGAGGGGAGGACACGCAGCAAACGACTGCGGGCCGGACTCGAACCCGGGTCGCTGCGGGAAGGACCGAGCCCCACGGCACGCGCTCCACTCGACGAGCCACTGGGGCGCCCCCATTTCTTTGACAATTTGTGGATGTCTGTCAGTGGAGATGGTAGAGACCGTCACTCCATTTTCTTCTATGGTTTTAAGAGCTTCCTTAAAATCTTTGATTTCCATGGTATTAGAGCTCGAAACATGGGTGCAGCTTATTACCTTGAAGTCCACAACCTTTTGACTCTGCACATCTAAAAAAGTGTACGTGCAGTATTTGGCTGAGTGGCCTGGAGAGTCACACTGGCCATCTCCACAGAGCACAACTTCTGCTTCTCGTGATTTCATGGTAGTTAACACTGCACTCTGCTCTTTGGTCCATGTTTTTTCAATAACAGGAAACACAAACTTCTTCCTCAGTGTTGTGTATGTGTCTTCACTTATTGTTTTGAGGTTCATGTTACTACAGAACCGTTCAAATTTAGCAAAATGGATGCCACTGAAGAAAACTGATCAGAATCAGAATCAGAATCAGCTTTATTGGCCAAGTATGTACACACACAAGGAATTTGACTCCGTTTTTTTCTTTGCTCTCAATGTACTTACACAGAATAAATATACAGCTAAAAACAAGGACAACAAAATGAACAGAGGTAAACCTAAACATCTAACTACTATGTACAAATATGCATATATATAAAAAAGTATAAAAAAAAGAAAAAAGTATATATATATACGCAAACAACACTAGGACAATAGTGCAATGGCGCAGAGTGCAAAGATGCTGGAATAAATGCTGGAATAAATATTATATACACAAATCAGATATTGTACAGATGATGATGATGGGGGAGGAGGAGCAGGAGGAAATCCCTGGTCTGGACCTTTCACTCCTGCTTTCATGAGGTAGGTGTTACAGGTTTATTGCACAGGGATAGTTTCTGTCACTGTGTGACTGATTAAGTGTTCATCAGAGTGATGGCCTGTGGGAAGAAACTGTTCTTATGTCTGGTTGTTTTGGTGTACAGTGTTCTGTAGTGCCTACCAGAGGGGAGGAGTTGGAACAGGTTGTGTCCAGGGTGTGATGGGTCTGCAGTGATCTTTCCTGCCCGTTTCCTGACTCTGGAGATGTATAAGTCCTGAATGGAGGGCAGGTTGGCACCAATGATTTTTTCTGCAGTCCTGACTGTCCTTTGTAGTCTGTTCCTGTCCTGTTTGGTGGCCGATCTAAACCAGACAGTGATGGATGTGCAGAGAACAGACTGGATTATTGCAGAGTAGAACTGGATCAGCAGCTCCTGAGGCAGGTTGAACTTCCTGAGCTGGTGTAGGAAGCACATCCTCTGCTGGGCCTTTTTGATGAGTGTGTCTAAAAGTGATGCTGCCAAAAGCAGGTTTCCTGCCCCTTTGGTCCCACTCAGAGTAGGCTGAGACTACCATCTGTAACTACAGCTGTTAGCACATGTGAGCTCTAGTGTCAACTGTGATCCTTCATTTTGCAGCTCCTTCATATCTTCCTTGACAATCAAGGAGCCACATTTTAAACAATGCTGAAGCAATTGTTTTAACTGTTCCTCGAAAACTAGAAAAAGCCTATCTTCTTTATGGGTGTCAGTTAAGGCTTTTGATTCCTGGGTGCTTTGAGAGGGCTCAGATTAAGTTACATTGTATTCCGGATCAGATTGTCTTTACCGTGGCTGACTCTCCTCGCTAAGTTCATCATCTGAGAGGAACAGACTGGGACTGACTGTCCTCCTCTACTTGTTTATCCAACTCAATTTCATGTTTACCTGCGTAAACATGGTCCATAGTTACCGGACAGTGCACATCCGCTGGCCACTGTACCCCTGCATCCGGCGTGTCTATATCCGTCTGAGTTGCTGCATCGGTCTTACTTGGAGAACACTGTACACTTACGGATTGCTGAACTGACTGAACTGGTGGATTGTCAGGTTCCTCCATGATCAGGGTCGTGTCCGATGGTTCGCCTTCAGAGGCTGCAACTGCAGGAGCGGGTTGTTTACATCCTAGCAAGAGAGCATCCAGCGTCTCGTCTTTGACGTTTCTTAGAGCGGATTTCACTCGCTATCCGAGGGCGTTTAGACTCCTTGTGGGAGAAAATTGTAGGCACGGCATTTGGTTTTAATCTTCGCTTATAACCAGCAGCACCTGTGAGCTCTTTTAGAAGCTGTGGTCGACTAAATGCATCAGGAGAGAAGTGGCGAGAACACAGCCACGGGTCTTTAGTGATAAGAGTCACAGATGACCAAGGCATAGAGGTGGATGAGGATGTTTTTCCAGAACTTGCAACGGTCAAAGAAATTTGTTTTGTCATCTACACAGACAATGGTAAGTTATGTAACTAATTATGAGTTATGACTTTTTAATGTATTGTTTGTGAAAGTTTATATTTTAATTCCAAGTTAGAAAGATTCTCCTTTCTTACATGAACTACTATGATGCAGATGCTGATAAAAGGAATCGCTTAACATTTTATTGCATACTGTATGTATTAAACCCTCTAATAAAGTGTAATGTATCGTGTAGTTTAGACCTCCCACTGGCCCTGCCTGACTGCTCAAACCTGACACTCATGCCTTGTGGTAGGCAGGGTTTTAATATTAAGAAGATGTTTGATGTTCATAATGCATAAGCTTGTTCATACAAGCTGTGTCACCGCATCCTTCACCTATTATAGAATTAAATTCTTAATGCCATCTGAGAAACAACATAGGACTGTTGAGTGTACATGAGGATCAAAAGTATTCAGTTCTTTATTGCTATTGATGTTTAGTGCCCTCTAACCTAATGTTAATGTTTATATTTTTCAGACCTTTCTTTGATGCAGCCAGCTGTTATGGTGCCTTCTTCCCCAAGTTTAACAGACATTGTCAGTCTCAACTTCGAGCAGCCTAGACAGTGACGCTAGTGATGCTGGATGTCAGAAAATGAATCCTGCCATGGACAGTATCCCTGCATGAAATGTAAATATGCTAATGTTTTCCTCTTTACCATTTCTTCAGTGTGATATCTATTCTAAACATAGAAAAAGTAAGGGCTGAAGGAATTAAAATAATGAACTTAAATACTGCATATACTTGAAATGTTCTGATGGGTCAATCAATTCAGATAGCTTTTTGGTTAAGGCATGAACTGTTGTAGGCACAGTAGCTTTTATATGTCACAATTTAATTTATCACTGTTTTGCTTTCTTCCTATGATATCCTTAATTTATTTAGAAAGTGGAACAAATTCTCACTTCTAAGCCAGCAGGGATGACTGTGATCAAAGAGTATGAAGAGATGGAGAGTTTGAAAGATCCCACCAGGCGGTTAATGGTGAACATCATCGTTGCTCACATGCGTGAAAAGGAAGGGTGAGATACTTGTTAATATTTAATAGTATATGAATCACATCTCTAGATTGAGGTATGAATCCTCACAAATAAATCAGTGTGTTACAGGAGAGCTGTAAGTAAAGCAACAAAGGAGTTCCATGCCCTTGGGATTGTGACGTTATTCCCAACTTTGAGGGACCCATATTCAAAACAGGGTTATGAGAGTTTGCATTTTACCTCACAAAGTAGCTTTACTGTAACATTACGGCAAGCTCTTCTATCTCTTGTGTATACTAGCAGTACATAAGCACCAAATCCATCCAAAACTTGATATTGTCTACATTCCAACTCAGAAGTACTCTCCCTTCTCAGGAACATTTCTATTACATTCAGAGCAACAAAGGCTTTCTCCAGTGCCATGTCAAGACACTTCAGCGTCAATCCAAAACCACCTCTAGACATCACAGAGTGGAGCCAAGAGGATCGGTCCCACATCATCAAGACTTGTCAGCTCCCTAGATGACCAGCGAGAGGGAGATGACTGTATGGAGGCCATGTGTCTTCACCACACAACTGACCGTGAGGTAGTCTTCCAGAAAATGAGGGAGACCTTCCTCTATCGTCAACGGATGATCCACGACCCACAGCAGTCGACAAATGTGCTACAAATATTCCCTCGTTTTTTGGATACCAAAGGACTGGTAGGTAACAGATGGCAGATTTGCTTAAAGGTTGATCATGTAGAGGATATGGATTGTAAATTTTTTGTCCTATTTCTCTTTCTGTTTCTCCCTATGTCTCTCTGACAATGTTTGCATTGAGTGGTTACCCTGGTTTGCTTTTATTTTATTTTATTTTTTTTACATTAGATCATGCAAGATTTGTCAGTGCTGTTTGGAACAGAGACTGCCTCAAGGTTTCTTGAGAAATGGAACACCAGTTTTAAAGGCAAAGTAATCCGGGAGGCGAAGACCCTCAAAGAAACGTATCTTCTGAAAAAACACTTGAAGTCTGCACTCAATGAAGAAGCTGATGCTGATGAGGAACCAGGTAGTCTTTGAACAATCTTGCTTCCTTATAGAGTAATGTAGCCATGTAAATGACAGACTTGTACAAAAACAGAATGACTATTTTTATATGGAGTACATTCAAAGGTTTTCTATCATCTACCAATGATAGAGTTAACTCAAATGTAAGATATACACTTCAATACAAAAGTTGGATGATGTTTCAATGAATCTCTAAACTGAAGCTGACCTGACCTCCACAAGATAAGAATGTCAAGACTAATACTTTTGAGTATACTTGTTAAATAGAGATGTTAAGACTGTGTCAACAGAGTCAGACAGCGACATGTCGTCTCTACTTGTCTTGGTCCATCTCCTCACCCCCCAGGGAAAAATTAATACACTTCAAACCCTTTGATGCCCAAATGTAATATGGGTGTGACTCACTGTTTTATGTTATTACAGAAGGCTGTATTATTTTATTTTTGGTATTGTTGGTGGCTTAATGTCATATAATGGATCTTTCTTTGCTTTTATGAATATGTTGTTGAACCTCATAGAAAAAAAAGTGTTATCCTTTCTTATGAGCTGTTCAGGCTATTTTATACCATGAACAAGGATTTCAAGTTACAGATTTCCTGCTTCAGAATTTATTTACTGCTGTAATGCATGAGATCTTATTTTTTGTGATGACAGATGACAGTTTACAGTTACTTTGCTGAATTAATATATGTCAGATATGGCCAATGTGCAAATTGATTTTTGAAAGTATAATTTCAGTGTGTCTGTTATCATACTATCCATAATTTCAGTCAAAAATGTTTTCTCTTCAAAAAATGTCAAGATGTAAACAGTGATCTTTACCAAAGCAATGCAAACTGTAACTTAAGTGCTCCACTGCATTATATCACTAAACAAAAGTGTAATGTGAATATTTTTAGTAGCATGGTTTATATTGTTGGTTATTGTTGCAAATTTTTATTTTTTATTTTTTTGGGAGATATACATAAGTGTATTGATGCAGTGACCTATGGACTGACCTATGTATCTTGAAAATAAAGATACAAAAATGTGGTTATTAAAGCTGCCTTTACAGCATTCATTTATTTAAAATAAAAATGCATTAACCATAAAAGTGTTGATTACAGCTCTATTACAGGTGTTTAAATAAACACATTTTAAGTGTTGAATGTGAACACTATGAAAGAGTTAATGTTAAAATAAAGTCTGTATGAGGAATACTTTAATCCATATTAGAGTAGTATTTTAACTCCCACAAGAGATCAGCTTTAACTCTCTGACAGAGTTAAAAGGTCAACTCCCAGAAAAGAGTTACTTTAACTCCGGGCTATAGTCTATTTGGTGGTTTCACATGTACATTCGAATTGGGTTGATTTTAACTCCCAGGGAGTTTATTCCAAAGACCAGAATTTGCTGTGTGGATACGTCAGTCACTAGTGTCATACTAGTGATTGGTTAGGGGAAAATCAAAAAATTGTCTCTTGGAGTTGACCAAATTGATCCTCCAACACAATGATGGATGGATGTTCCAAAATTTTTATATTCAAAAACATGGAGTACCAATGGGTAGTGCTTTTTCACCTTCAAAGAACCCCCTCTTATGGTATAAATTATAAATTTGAGAGCACCTGATACACTCATATTTAGCTCCTTCTCAACCAGTACCATCTCAAACTTTCTTAACACCTATTCCTGAGGGCAATCGCCACTGTGGTAGTTGTAGCCAGTGTCATTATGCTTACCGTTGTAACAGTTTTAAACACCCTCATACAGGCAAAGAGATCCCTATAAAAGGTGTAATTTCATGTCATACAAAGTAGGTCATTTATCTCATCACTTGTCCTTGTGGTAAGTCATATGTAGGTAAGACAAGTAGAGCACTGAAAATGTGTATTGCTGAACAGAGAAGCACCATTAAATGCAAAAATATGAATTATCCAGTGGCAGCACATTTTGTTGAATACAATCATCCTATTTCTTCCTTAACGTACTGTATATTGGTATTGAAAAAGTATCAGTTAAGGTAACCGGGATATTCTACTTTCCAGGAGGGAACATTCACCGTTTGAGAACTCTGGCACCTCTTGGATTAAATATAGATTTTGATTTGAAATGTTTTTTGTAATGTACTTTAACCTATTGGACATATATACGTTATTTATGATGTTCTCTCTGAACTGTGTTAAAGTTTTTTCTGTATGTCTATGAGAAATCTAATAAAAAATTAAAGCTGCAAGCAGCGATGATCGGGCCCTCGCACTTCGCGCATGTCGGGGTGTGCCGCAGTCACGGCATCATTACTGGACACCGACCGGTCGACGTGGCTCTGAATTTTTAGTATAAAACGTGTCATTTCCTGTGTTGCCAGTAGGTGGCGCTATGTCTATAACTGAATATTGGCCTGTGGATGTGTTCAGGCTGGGACACTTAGCAAACATGTGAAGTTTGGGGCAGATTTGACCACGTACAGCCGAGTTACAAACCACTTCCTGTTTTGCCAGTAGGTGGCGCTATGACTATGACTAAATATTGCCATGTAGATTTGTTCAGGCTGGGACTGTCATCAAACATGTGAAGTTTGGGTCAGATTAGACCACGTACAGCCGAGTTACAAGCCATTTCCTGTGTTGCCAGTAGGTGGCGCTATGACTATAACAGAATATTGGCATGTAGAAATGTTGAGGCCAGGACTCTCATAAAAAATGTGAAGTTTGGGGCAGATTAGACCACGTACAGCCGAGATACAAAGCACTTCCTGTTTTGCCAGTAGGTGGCGCTATGACTATAACTGAATATTGCCATGTCGATGTCTTGAGGCCATGACACTTAGCAAACATGTGAAGTTTGGGGCAGATGTGACCACGTACAGCCGAGTTACAAAGCACTTCCTGTGTTGCCAGTAGGTGGCGCTATGACAGTGATTGAAAATCGGCATGTAGAAATGTTGAGGCCGGGACACTTATCAAACATGTGAAGTTTGGGGCAGATGTGAGCATGTACGGTGGAGTTACAGGCACTTCCTGTTTCATGGCGAAACATGGAAATTCGACGCCAGGCCACGCCCACACCGTTGGAGGAAAACTCAAGCTTTTAATAACTTTTGATCGTCAAGGTCTGTTATGTACGCTGAGCAAGTTTGAGATGGATCCGATGAACCGTCTAGGAGGAGTTTGTTAAAGTATGACCCCTGTAAATGGCCAAAAACGCACAAAAATGGCACAATCAATTCAAAATGGCTGACTTCCTGTTGGGTTTAGGTCATGGCACGTATTGATGTTTTTTGTAGGTCTGGACATGATACATGTGCCTACCAAATTTGGTACATGTAGGTGAAACGTAGAGCGATGAGTATTTTTTTGAAATTTTGTAGGGGGCGCTATTGAGCCATTTAGCCAAACCCATGCGCAAGACCCATAAAATATGTAATTTTTCACCACTTCTGACGTGTGTGCAAAGTTTCGCAACTTTCCGAGCACGTTTAGCCCCTCAAAAATGCGTTTTTTTTTTTACAAAGAAAAATAATAATAATTCCTTGAAATACAATAGGTCCTCGCACCGGACGGTGCTCGGGCCCTAATAATTCCTTGAAATACAATAGGTCCTCGCACCGGACGGTGCTCGGGCCCTAATAATAATTAAAGCTGCAAGCAGCGATGATCGGGCCCTCGCACTCCGTGCACGTCGGGGTGTGCCGCAGCCGCCGCATCGCTACTGGAAACCGACCGATCGACGCGGCTCAGAATTTTCAGTATAGAACGTGCCATTTCCTGTGTTGCCAGTAGGTGGCGCTATGACTATGATTGAAAATTGGCCTGTAGATGTGTTCAGGCCGGGAGTCTCATCAAACATGTGAAGTTTGGGGCAGATTTGACCACGTACAGCCGAGTTACAAACCACTTCCTGTGTTGCCAGTAGGTGGCGCTATGACCATAACTGAATATTGGCATGTCGATGTCTTCAGCCCAGGACTCTCATCAAATATGTGAAGTTTGGTGCAGATTTGACCATGTACAGTGGAGTTACAGACCATTTCCTGTGTTGCCAGTAGGTGGCGCTATGACTGTGATTGAAAATTGGCATGTAGAAATGTTGAGGCCGGGACACTTATCAAACATGTGAAGTTTGGGGCAGATGTGACCATGTACAGTGGAGTTACAAACCACTTCCTGTTTTGCCAGTAGGTGGTGCTATGACTATAACTGAATATTGCCATGTCGATGTCTTGAGGCCATGACACTTATCAAACATGTGAAGTTTGGGGAAGATTTGACCATGTACGGCCGAGTTACATAGCACTTCCTGTTTCGTGGCGAAACATGGAAATTCGAGGCCTAGCCACGCCCACGCCGTTCGAGGAAAACTCAAGCTTTTAACAATTTTTAATCGTCAAGGTGTGTTATATAAGCTGAGCAAGTTTGAGGTGGATCCGATTAACCTCCTAGGAGGAGTTCGTTAAAGTATGACCCCTGTAAATGGCCAAAAACGCAGGAAAATGCCACAATCAATTCAAAATGGCTGACTTCCTGTTGGGTTTAGGTCATGGCACCTATTGATGTTTTTTGTAAGTCTGGACATGATACATGTGCCTACCAAATTTGGTACATGTAGGTGAAACGTAGTGCGATGAGTATTTTTTTTAAATTTTGTAGGGGGCGCTATTGAGCAATTTTGCCACACCCATGCGCAAGACCCATAAAATACGTAATTTTTCACCACTTCTGAGGCGTGTGCAAAGTTGCGCAACTTTTCCAGCACGTTTAGGCCCTCAAAAATGCGATTCATTGGAGGGAAAAATAATAATAATTAAAGCTGCAAGCAGCGATGATCGGGCCCTCGCACTTCGCGCATGTCGGGGTGTGCCGCAGTCGCGGCATCGTTACTGGACACCGACCGGTCGATGCGGCTCTGAATTTTTAGTATAAAACGTGTCATTTCCTGTGTTGCCAGTAGGTGGCGCTATGTCTATAACTGAATATTGGCCTGTGGATTTGTTCAGGCTGGGACACTTAGCAAACATGTGAAGTTTGGGGCAGATTTGACCACGTACAGCCGAGTTACAAGCCATTTCCTGTGTTGCCAGTAGGTGGCGCTATGACTATAACAGAATATTGTCATGTAGAAATGTTGAGGCCAGGACTCTCATAAAAAATGTGAAGTTTGGGGCAGATTAGACCACGTACAGCCGAGATACAAAGCACTTCCTGTTTTGCCAGTAGGTGGCGCTAGGACTATAAATGAATATTGCCATGTCGATGTCTTGAGGCCATGACACTTATCAAACATGTGAAGTTTGGGCCAGATTTGACCACGTCCAGCGGAGTTACATACCACTTCCTGTTTCGTGGCGAAACATGGAAATCCGACGCCCCGCCCATGACTATAACTGAATATTGGCCTTTAGATGTGTTCAGACTGTGACACTTAGCAAACATGTGAAGTTTGGGGCAGACTTGACCATGTACAGTGGATTTACAAACCACTTCCTGTTTCGTTGCGAAACATGGAAATGCGACGCCCCGCCCATGACTATAACTGAATATTGGCCTTTAGATGTGTTCAGACTGTGACACTTATCAAACATGTGAAGTTTGGGGCAGATTTGACCATGTACAGTGGAGTTACATAGCACTTCCTGTTTCGTGGCGAAACATGGAAATTCGACGCCTCGCCACGCCCACGCCGTTCGAGGAAAACTCAAGCTTTTAACAATTTTTCATCGTCAAGGTCTATTATATACGCTGCGCAAGTTTGAGGTTGATCCGATTAACCGTCTAGGAGGAGTTCGTTAAAGTATGAACCCTGTAAATGGCCAAAAACGCACAAAAATGGCACAATCAATTCAAAATGGCTGACTTCCTGTTGGGTTTAGGTCATGGCACGTATCAATGTTTTTTGTAGGTCTGGACATGATACATGTGCCTACCAAATTTGGTACATGTAGGTGAAACGTAGAGCGATGAGTATTTTTTTGAAATTTTGTAGGGGGCGCTATTGAGCCATTTAGCCAAACCCATGCGCAAGACCCATAAAATATGTAATTTTTCACCACTTCTGACGTGTGTGCAAGGTTTCGCAACTTTCCGAGCACGTTTAGCCCCTCAAAAATGCGTTTTTTTTTTACAAAGAAAAATAATAATAATTCCTTGAAATACAATAGGTCCTCGCACCGGACGGTGCTCGGGCCCTAATTAAAGCTGCAAGCAGCGATGATCGGGCCCTCGCACTTCGCGCATGTCGGGGTGTGCCGCAGTCGCGGCATCGTTACTGGACACCGACCGGTCGATGCGGCTCTGAATTTTTAGTATAAAACGTGTCATTTCCTGTGTTGCCAGTAGGTGGCGCTATGTCTATAACTGAATATTGGCCTGTGGATGTGTTCAGGCTGGGACACTTGGCAAACATGTGAAGTTTGGGGCAGATTTGACCACGTACAGCCGAGTTACAAACCACTTCCTGTTTTGCCAGTAGGTGGCGCTATGACTATGACTAAATATTGCCATGTAGATTTGTTCAGGCTGGGACTGTCATCAAACATGTGAAGTTTGGGGCAGATTAGACCACGTACAGCCGAGTTACAAGCCATTTCCTGTGTTGCCAGTAGGTGGCGCTATGACTATAACAGAATATTGGCATGTAGAAATGTTGAGGCCAGGACTCTCATAAAAAATGTGAAGTTTGGGGCAGATTAGACCACGTACAGCCGAGATACAAAGCACTTCCTGTTTTGCCAGTAGGTGGCGCTATGACTATAACTGAATATTGCCATGTCGATGTCTTGAGGCCATGACACTTATCAAACATGTGAAGTTTGGGCCAGATTTGACCACGTCCAGCGGAGTTACATACCACTTCCTGTTTCGTGGCGAAACATGGAAATCCGACGCCCCGCCCATGAATATAACTGAATATTGGCCTTTAGATGTGTTCAGACTGTGACACTTAGCAAACATGTGAAGTTTGGGGCAGATTTGACCATGTACAGTGGAGTTACAAAGCACTTCCTGTTTCGTGGCGAAACATGGAAATGCGACGCCCCGCCCATGACTATAACTGAATATTGGCCTTTAGATGTGTTCAGACTGTGACACTTAGCAAACATATGAAGTTTGGGGCAGATTTGAGCATGTACAGTGGAGTTACAAAGCACTTCCTGTTTCGTGGCGAAACATGGAAATTCGACGCCCCGCCCATGACTATAACTGAATATTGGCCTTTAGATGTGTTCAGACTGTGACACTTAGCAAACATGTGAAGTTTGGGGCAGATTTGACCATGTACAGTGGAGTTACAAACCACTTCCTGTTTCGTGGCGAAACATGGAAATTCGACGCCCCGCCCATGACTATAACTGAATATTGGCCTTTAGATGTGTTCAGACTGTGACACTTAGCAAACATGTGAAGTTTGGGGCAGACTTGACCATGTACAGTGGAGTTACAAAGCACTTCCTGTTTCGTGGCGAAACATGGAAATGCGACGCCCCGCCCATGACTATAACTGAATATTGGCCTTTAGATGTGTTCAGACTGTGACACTTATCAAACATGTGAAGTTTGGGGCAGATTTGACCATGTACAGTGGAGTTACATAGCACTTCCTGTTTCGTGGCGAAACATGGAAATTCGACGCCTCGCCACGCCCACGCCGTTCGAGGAAAACTCAAGCTTTTAACAATTTTTCATCGTCAAGGTCTGTTATATACGCTGCGCAAGTTTGAGGTTGATCCGATGAACCGTCTAGGAGGAGTTCGTTAAAGTATGAACCCTGTAAATGGCCAAAAACGCACAAAAATGGCACAATCAATTCAAAATGGCTGACTTCCTGTTGGGTTTAGGTCATGGCACGTATTGATGTTTTTTGTAGGTCTGGACATGATACATGTGCCTACCAAATTTGGTACATGTAGGTGAAACGTAGAGCGATGAGTATTTTTTTGAAATTTTGTAGGGGGCGCTATTGAGCCATTTAGCCAAACCCATGCGCAAGACCCATAAAATATGTAATTTTTCACCACTTCTGACGTGTGTGCAAAGTTTCGCAACTTTCCGAGCACGTTTAGCCCCTCAAAAATGCGTTTTTTTTTTACAAAGAAAAATAATAATAATTAAAGCTGCAAGCAGCGATGATCGGGCCCTCGCACTTCGCGCATGTCGGGGTGTGCCGCAGTCGCGGCATCGTTACTGGACACCGACCGGTCGACGCGGCTCTGAATTTTTAGTATAAAACGTGTCATTTCCTGTGTTGCCAGTAGGTGGCGCTATGTCTATAACTGAATATTGGCCTGTGGATGTGTTCAGGCTGGGACACTTAGCAAACATGTGAAGTTTGGGGCAGATTTGACCACGTACAGCCGAGTTACAAACCACTTCCTGTTTTGCCAGTAGGTGGCGCTATGACTATGACTAAATATTGCCATGTAGATTTGTTCAGGCTGGGACTGTCATCAAACATGTGAAGTTTGGGGCAGATTAGACCACGTACAGCCGAGTTACAAGCCATTTCCTGTGTTGCCAGTAGGTGGCGCTATGACTATAACAGAATATTGGCATGTAGAAATGTTGAGGCCAGGACTCTCATAAAAAATGTGAAGTTTGGGGCAGATTAGACCACGTACAGCCGAGATACAAAGCACTTCCTGTTTTGCCAGTAGGTGGCGCTATGACTATAACTGAATATTGCCATGTCGATGTCTTGAGGCCATGACACTTATCAAACATGTGAAGTTTGGGCCAGATTTGACCATGTACAGTGGAGTTACATAGCACTTCCTGTTTTGTGGCGAAACATGGAAATTCGACGCCTCGCCACGCCCACGCCGTTCGAAGAAAACTCAAGCTTTTAACAATTTTTCATCGTCAAGGTCTGTTATATACGCTGCGCAAGTTTGAGGTTGATCCGATTAACCGTCTAGGAGGAGTTCGTTAAAGTATGAACCCTGTAAATGGCCAAAAACGCACAAAAATGGCACAATCAATTCAAAATGGCTGACTTCCTGTTGGGTTTAGGTCATGGCACCTATTGATGTTTTTTGTAAGTCTGGACATGATACATGTGCCTACCAAATTTGGTACATGTAGGTGAAACGTAGTGCGATGAGTATTTTTTTTAAATTTTGTAGGGGGCGCTATTGAGCAATTTTGCCACACCCATGCGCAAGACCCATAAAATACGTAATTTTTCACCACTTCTGAGGCGTGTGCAAAGTTGCGCAACTTTTCCAGCACGTTTAGGCCCTCAAAAATGCGATTCATTGGAGGGAAAAATAATAATAATTAAAGCTGCAAGCAGCGATGATCGGGCCCTCGCACTTCGCGCATGTCGGGGTGTGCCGCAGTCGCGGCATCGTTACTGGACACCGACCGGTCGATGCGGCTCTGAATTTTTAGTATAAAACGTGTCATTTCCTGTGTTGCCAGTAGGTGGCGCTATGTCTATAACTGAATATTGGCCTGTGGATTTGTTCAGGCTGGGACACTTAGCAAACATGTGAAGTTTGGGGCAGATTTGACCACGTACAGCCGAGTTACAAGCCATTTCCTGTGTTGCCAGTAGGTGGCGCTATGACTATAACAGAATATTGTCATGTAGAAATGTTGAGGCCAGGACTCTCATAAAAAATGTGAAGTTTGGGGCAGATTAGACCACGTACAGCCGAGATACAAAGCACTTCCTGTTTTGCCAGTAGGTGGCGCTAGGACTATAAATGAATATTGCCATGTCGATGTCTTGAGGCCATGACACTTATCAAACATGTGAAGTTTGGGCCAGATTTGACCACGTCCAGCGGAGTTACATACCACTTCCTGTTTCGTGGCGAAACATGGAAATCCGACGCCCCGCCCATGACTATAACTGAATATTGGCCTTTAGATGTGTTCAGACTGTGACACTTAGCAAACATGTGAAGTTTGGGGCAGACTTGACCATGTACAGTGGATTTACAAACCACTTCCTGTTTCGTTGCGAAACATGGAAATGCGACGCCCCGCCCATGACTATAACTGAATATTGGCCTTTAGATGTGTTCAGACTGTGACACTTATCAAACATGTGAAGTTTGGGGCAGATTTGACCATGTACAGTGGAGTTACATAGCACTTCCTGTTTCGTGGCGAAACATGGAAATTCGACGCCTCGCCACGCCCACGCCGTTCGAGGAAAACTCAAGCTTTTAACAATTTTTCATCGTCAAGGTCTATTATATACGCTGCGCAAGTTTGAGGTTGATCCGATTAACCGTCTAGGAGGAGTTCGTTAAAGTATGAACCCTGTAAATGGCCAAAAACGCACAAAAATGGCACAATCAATTCAAAATGGCTGACTTCCTGTTGGGTTTAGGTCATAGCACGTATCAATGTTTTTTGTAGGTCTGGACATGATACATGTGCCTACCAAATTTGGTACATGTAGGTGAAACGTAGAGCGATGAGTATTTTTTTGAAATTTTGTAGGGGGCGCTATTGAGCCATTTAGCCAAACCCATGCGCAAGACCCATAAAATATGTAATTTTTCACCACTTCTGACGTGTGTGCAAGGTTTCGCAACTTTCCGAGCACGTTTAGCCCCTCAAAAATGCGTTTTTTTTTTACAAAGAAAAATAATAATAATTCCTTGAAATACAATAGGTCCTCGCACCGGACGGTGCTCGGGCCCTAATTAAAGCTGCAAGCAGCGATGATCGGGCCCTCGCACTTCGCGCATGTCGGGGTGTGCCGCAGTCGCGGCATCGTTACTGGACACCGACCGGTCGATGCGGCTCTGAATTTTTAGTATAAAACGTGTCATTTCCTGTGTTGCCAGTAGGTGGCGCTATGTCTATAACTGAATATTGGCCTGTGGATGTGTTCAGGCTGGGACACTTGGCAAACATGTGAAGTTTGGGGCAGATTTGACCACGTACAGCCGAGTTACAAACCACTTCCTGTTTTGCCAGTAGGTGGCGCTATGACTATGACTAAATATTGCCATGTAGATTTGTTCAGGCTGGGACTGTCATCAAACATGTGAAGTTTGGGGCAGATTAGACCACGTACAGCCGAGTTACAAGCCATTTCCTGTGTTGCCAGTAGGTGGCGCTATGACTATAACAGAATATTGGCATGTAGAAATGTTGAGGCCAGGACTCTCATAAAAAATGTGAAGTTTGGGGCAGATTAGACCACGTACAGCCGAGATACAAAGCACTTCCTGTTTTGCCAGTAGGTGGCGCTATGACTATAACTGAATATTGCCATGTCGATGTCTTGAGGCCATGACACTTATCAAACATGTGAAGTTTGGGCCAGATTTGACCACGTCCAGCGGAGTTACATACCACTTCCTGTTTCGTGGCGAAACATGGAAATCCGACGCCCCGCCCATGAATATAACTGAATATTGGCCTTTAGATGTGTTCAGACTGTGACACTTAGCAAACATGTGAAGTTTGGGGCAGATTTGACCATGTACAGTGGAGTTACAAAGCACTTCCTGTTTCGTGGCGAAACATGGAAATGCGACGCCCCGCCCATGACTATAACTGAATATTGGCCTTTAGATGTGTTCAGACTGTGACACTTAGCAAACATATGAAGTTTGGGGCAGATTTGAGCATGTACAGTGGAGTTACAAAGCACTTCCTGTTTCGTGGCGAAACATGGAAATTCGACGCCCCGCCCATGACTATAACTGAATATTGGCCTTTAGATGTGTTCAGACTGTGACACTTAGCAAACATGTGAAGTTTGGGGCAGATTTGACCATGTACAGTGGAGTTACAAACCACTTCCTGTTTCGTGGCGAAACATGGAAATTCGACGCCCCGCCCATGACTATAACTGAATATTGGCCTTTAGATGTGTTCAGACTGTGACACTTAGCAAACATGTGAAGTTTGGGGCAGACTTGACCATGTACAGTGGAGTTACAAAGCACTTCCTGTTTCGTGGCGAAACATGGAAATGCGACGCCCCGCCCATGACTATAACTGAATATTGGCCTTTAGATGTGTTCAGACTGTGACACTTATCAAACATGTGAAGTTTGGGGCAGATTTGACCATGTACAGTGGAGTTACATAGCACTTCCTGTTTCGTGGCGAAACATGGAAATTCGACGCCTCGCCACGCCCACGCCGTTCGAGGAAAACTCAAGCTTTTAACAATTTTTCATCGTCAAGGTCTGTTATATACGCTGCGCAAGTTTGAGGTTGATCCGATGAACCGTCTAGGAGGAGTTCGTTAAAGTATGAACCCTGTAAATGGCCAAAAACGCACAAAAATGGCACAATCAATTCAAAATGGCTGACTTCCTGTTGGGTTTAGGTCATGGCACGTATTGATGTTTTTTGTAGGTCTGGACATGATACATGTGCCTACCAAATTTGGTACATGTAGGTGAAACGTAGAGCGATGAGTATTTTTTTGAAATTTTGTAGGGGGCGCTATTGAGCCATTTAGCCAAACCCATGCGCAAGACCCATAAAATATGTAATTTTTCACCACTTCTGACGTGTGTGCAAAGTTTCGCAACTTTCCGAGCACGTTTAGCCCCTCAAAAATGCGTTTTTTTTTTACAAAGAAAAATAATAATAATTAAAGCTGCAAGCAGCGATGATCGGGCCCTCGCACTTCGCGCATGTCGGGGTGTGCCGCAGTCGCGGCATCGTTACTGGACACCGACCGGTCGACGCGGCTCTGAATTTTTAGTATAAAACGTGTCATTTCCTGTGTTGCCAGTAGGTGGCGCTATGTCTATAACTGAATATTGGCCTGTGGATGTGTTCAGGCTGGGACACTTAGCAAACATGTGAAGTTTGGGGCAGATTTGACCACGTACAGCCGAGTTACAAACCACTTCCTGTTTTGCCAGTAGGTGGCGCTATGACTATGACTAAATATTGCCATGTAGATTTGTTCAGGCTGGGACTGTCATCAAACATGTGAAGTTTGGGGCAGATTAGACCACGTACAGCCGAGTTACAAGCCATTTCCTGTGTTGCCAGTAGGTGGCGCTATGACTATAACAGAATATTGGCATGTAGAAATGTTGAGGCCAGGACTCTCATAAAAAATGTGAAGTTTGGGGCAGATTAGACCACGTACAGCCGAGATACAAAGCACTTCCTGTTTTGCCAGTAGGTGGCGCTATGACTATAACTGAATATTGCCATGTCGATGTCTTGAGGCCATGACACTTATCAAACATGTGAAGTTTGGGCCAGATTTGACCATGTACAGTGGAGTTACATAGCACTTCCTGTTTTGTGGCGAAACATGGAAATTCGACGCCTCGCCACGCCCACGCCGTTCGAAGAAAACTCAAGCTTTTAACAATTTTTCATCGTCAAGGTCTGTTATATACGCTGCGCAAGTTTGAGGTTGATCCGATTAACCGTCTAGGAGGAGTTCGTTAAAGTATGAACCCTGTAAATGGCCAAAAACGCACAAAAATGGCACAATCAATTCAAAATGGCTGACTTCCTGTTGGGTTTAGGTCATGGCACGTATTGATGTTTTTTGTAGGTCTGGACATGATACATGTGCCTACCAAATTTGGTACATGTAGGTGAAACGTAGAGCGATGAGTATTTTTTTGAAATTTTGTAGGGGGCGCTATTGAGCCATTTAGCCAAACCCATGCGCAAGACCCATAAAATATGTAATTTTTCACCACTTCTGACGTATGTGCAAAGTTTCGCAACTTTCCGAGCACGTTTAGCCCCTCAAAAATGCGTTTTTTTTTTACAAAGAAAAATAATAATAATAATAATAATAATTCCTTGAAATACAATAGGTCCTCGCACCGGACGGTGCTCGGGCCCTAATAATAATAATAATTCCTTGAAATACAATAGGTCCTCGCACCGGACGGTGCTCGGGCCCTAATAATAATTCCTTGCATTACAATAGGTCCTCGCACCGGTCGGTGCTCGGGCCCTAATAATAATTATTCCTTGAAATACAATAGGTCCTCGCACCGGACGGTGCTCGGGCCCTAATAATAATAATAATTCCTTGCATTACAATAGGTCCTCGCACCGGTCGGTGCTCGGGCCCTAATAATTCCTTGCATTACAATAGGTCCTCGCACCGGTCGGTGCTCGGGCCCTAATAATAATTCCTTGCATTACAATAGGTCCTCGCACCGGTCGGTGCTCGGGCCCTAATAATAATAATAATAATAATTCCTTGCATTTCAATAGGTCCTCGCACCGGTCGGTGCTCGGGCCCTAATAATAATAATTCCTTGCATTTCAATAGGTCCTCGCACCGGTCGGTGCTCGGGCCCTAATAATAATAATTCCTTGAAATACAATAGGTCCTCGCACCGGACGGTGCTCGGGCCCTAATAATTCCTTGAAATACAATAGGTCCTCGCACCGGACGGTGCTCGGGCCCTAATAATAATAATAATAATAATTCCTTGCATTACAATAGGTCCTCGCACCGGTCGGTGCTCGGGCCCTAATAATAATAATTCCTTGAAATACAATAGGTCCTCGCACCGGACGGTGCTCGGGCCCTAATAATAATAATTCCTTGAAATACAATAGGTCCTCGCACCGGACGGTGCTCGGGCCCTAATAATAATTCCTTGCATTACAATAGGTCCTCACACCGGTCGGTGCTCGGGCCCTAATAATAATTCCTTGCATTTCAATAGGGCTTCGCACCGGTCGGTGATCGGGCCCTAATAATAATTCCTTGCATTTCAATAGGGCTTCGGCTTTGATTGCAGATAGGTCAGTTGCTGTGGTTCTTACAAAATCACCAAGTGAGGCATGAATCATATAAAAAATACAATACATTTTCATACAAAAATAGAACAATTTAATATTTAAAAACCCAAGAACAAAATGATCATTCCTGTTTGGCCAGCCACCCGGTACTGTCTCCGCCCTGAGACCCTCGGAGTGCTTGAGCGTGCTCCCACGCTCCACCGCAGCCCCCAGCAGAAGCGCCTGATAAGAGTAAAGACAGAGAAGAAAAACAGCACCGCAAGCCAGCATGCAAAACCAAATCACTCTAAATAGGAAACATGCAGTTCCTTTACCACTACAAACCAAACCATGTGCACAGTTATGTCTTATCACTATACCACCTGAGGTGGGAGATGAGTGTCCCTTCCTCCACCAGCACCCCACGCCGGTAGCTGCAACGGAGATGGAAGCCACCACCCGACAACCCACCCAGGGCCAGGATGCGCCGGCCCAGCTGCGAGTCGGTAGCCGGCTAAAGAGGAGCACACCGACAAAATGTTAGTACAAAACAACATCGGAGCAGCTAGCGCTGCTACATATGACGATTGTCAACGCTGGCCAGTTACTTCACAGCAAACAACGTAAACGATATACTATTTGAAATAAAAGAAAAACAGTGGCTGATAGCCCCGCACTCTCCTATTCATTTGCCCGCCTGGACTGAAAAGAAAAAACAACATTACAATTAAAAATGTTTAACATAAGATAAATTAAAAAAAGGAACACCCAGAACACATACTTGCTGAATGCCACGCTTGTGCCAACTGGGTCAATCTCTCCGATTCCCTTCCTATAATCCTGCGGGCACAAGGAGAGCACTTAAAACACAACCACACAGCCACACATGACGGACAGTATTAACATAAAACCATCGGGGCATACCCGGTACGAGAATGGAGCAATGCCCAGCCTGGATCCACTGGCGCTCAGCCGCAGCAGAGTCCCTGGCGTGCCCTGTATGAGAGAAACGCACAGCATAAAATGCCAGCCCAACAGGTAAGCTTCTCCTTCCCCGTCTGTGGTACTAATCAGATCTCCCTCATTGCTCCCTCCACACGTGAAGTGTTGATTGCGCAACCTCGTGAGAATGTCAGGAATGTGCATTGACTAAGGGGGCCAACTGGACCTCTACTGGTTGGGCTAGGGCACCACATTCCCCCCAAGTTGAATCGTCGCCCCGACGATGAAGTCAACACCAGGGCCTAAAGGGGACAGGGCCAAGAGGCAAACTTGAGGATGACGATGTGTCTATAGTTTCAGCTCTTACTATAGCTTGTTCTGCTATAGCTGATCTAGGTAAATTATGGGGGTTTTGATGCCTCCCTGCTGTGGCTCTGGTGGTGCGGCGGGGGCCTACATCCACAGGTTCTAGCTCCTCCAAAGCCCCATCTGGCCTCCCAATCGACCACTGCGTGCGATGCTCTGGTGTGTTGTCAGCTAACACTGCACCCGGCTCCAAGTGGGCGTCAAGCACTGGAGTACCATCTACTAGCTGTTCCTCCTGGCACACCAGGATCAAGGACCCATCCTTCTGGCTGGGCTGGAGAGGTGGACTAGGTGGTTGCGGAGTCCGAGACAGGCGGCCAGGAATAACGTTTTCAGGCCTTAGCCTAGGGGGAGATCGGTGGTGAGTAGCACATCGCATTTCAGTTCGATGAACCCTTCGCATTTCCCCCCCCTCTTGAGGCAGCACTCCATACACCACCCCACCTGCGTTTGGGGCTTCTGCCACCTTATACAGTTCTGGGGCCCAGACATCTTGAATTTTGTTTCTCCCACGAACTTTGTGGTTCTTAAGGTAGTCCAACTGTCCTATCCTCATTGGTATGTCGTTGACGTACTCATTGTGTACCTTTCTTCGATAATCTGCTGCTCTCTCCAAGTTCCTTTGGGCCGTGGCGTACGCCGTTTGGAGTCTCTCTTGATGTATCCAATCATCGACAGACAACTCCAGCCCAGCTCCCACCACTTCTGTTCCCAAGAGAAAGTCTATAGGTAGTTGAGGTTGGACACCAAACATTAGCACATGTGGGCACTGACCTGTAGAGCGATGAGTAGTAGTATTGTACGCCCACACGAGCTGGGGCAAATACTCGGGCCATCAATGCTTCTTTTCTGGTGGCAGGCTCCGCAGGAGGTCATGAAGGGTGCGGTTAAACCGCTCGCACTGGCCATTTCCCTGAGGATGGTAGGGGGTAGTCCTGGACTTTGAGACACCATACAACTTACACAACTGATCAACGAGAGCACTTTCAAAATTTCTTCCCTGATCTGAGTGAATTCTGGTAGGAATTCCAAATATATTGAACCAGCTGTTAATAAGGACCTTTGCTACTGACTTTGCTGTCTGGTCACGGGTTGGTATGGCCTGGGTATATTTTGAAAAAACATCTGTCAGGACCAAGACATTCTCCTTCCCATCAGTGGCTGGCTCTAAAACCGTAAAGTCAATGGCCAAGATTTCAAGTGGACGCGTAGCCGCTACTGTGCCCAGGTACGTCTTCACGGCAGGTTTCTCTGCTTTGGCCAGTGTGCATCGTTCACAGCTCTTACAGTAGTTTTCTATATCTACTTCCATTCTGGGCCAATAGCAGCGCTGCCTAATCAGTTCCATGGTGCGTCTTATACCCTGATGGCCATGCTGATCATGCAAGCTCTCAAATACCTCTTTTTGTAGCTGTTGTGGCAGCAGCAGTTGGTACACCTCTCCTCCGTCACTGGCATACATCAACCGGTACAGAAGCCCATCTCGTTCCTGGATTCGGTTCCACTGGCGGGTGAGTTCAACCGCATCAGGTCTCAGATGGCCCCTCTCGTCATGGTTTGGTTAAGTCCCCCTCTGCCAGAAGGGTCGAAACGCTTGGATGACTGGATCAGCCTGCTGCAATGTCACCAAGTCACTGCGAGACCTGGAGGGTAGTACACTCATGGTGTTGACCGGGATGGGCTGCGGGAGGGGTGCCGACTGCAACCCCAGTGGCACTGATGTCCCTGGCAGGATCTCCTCCAACTCCCCCGGCCTTGGTGACCCTGTATACTGGCGAGAAAGCACATCGGCATTACCATTATTTCGACCAGGCCGGTAGCGTACATCGAACTCAAACGCTGCCAGCTGGGTGGCCCACCTTTGCTCCGTTGCCCCCAACTTTGCAGTCTGGAAATGACTCAATGGATTGTTATCAGTATAGATAATGCATCTGTGTCCTAGCAAATATTCCCTGAACTTATCGGAGAGAGCCCATTTTAAAGCTAGGAACTCCACTTTCATGGAGCTTTAATTCTCCATATTCTTTTCAGATTTCCTCAGACCACGGCTGGCAAATGCTATGGGCCTTAATTTCCCATCATGCTCCTGCGACAATACCGCTCCCAGCCCCAAATGGCTGGCATCAACTTCCACTACAAAATCCTTTTTGAAGTCTGCGAAAGCGAGTATAGGAGCACTCACCAGGGCTGATTTCAACTGAGTGAAACCCTACTCACACTCCGCAGTCCAGCTCTCTTGAATGACGGTAGGGGTTCGGCGACTTGTCGGGGAAGCTTTGGTCAGAGTCGTTACCAATTGATGGAGGGGCGCTTCCAACCTGGCAAAACCCTGTACAAATCTGCGGTAATAACTTGTGAAACCCAGAAAGGACCGTAATTCCGTGGTGTTACGGGGTCGCTGCCAACTGGCAACAGCAGAGACCTTTTCTGGATCCGTTGACACCCCTTCCTTGGATACCCTGTGACCGAGATATTTCACCTCCTGTTGGAAGAAATGACACTTGCTGAGTTTAGCCTTTCGCCCCGTTTGCTCCAACCGCCTCAGGACCATCTCCAACCTCTGTAGATGTTGTGGAACAGAGTTGGAGAAAATGATCACATCATCAAGGTACAGGAGGACAGAGGTAAGGCTTTGATCACCAAAAATTCGTTCCATCAAGCGCTGGAATGTTCCGGGGGCATTACACAAGCCAAATGGCATCCTATTAAACTCAAACAGCCCAAAAGGTGTACAGAATGCAGTCTTAGCTTTGTCCTTGGTGGCCATAGGAACCTGGTTATAACCACTAGCCAGATCGATGGTGGAAAACCACTGTGCCCCGGTCAGTGCATCGAGGGACTCCTCAATACGAGGTAGGGGATAGGCATCCTTCCTCGTCTTTGCATTCAGGCCCCTATAGTCAACACAAAACCGAATTTTTATTTAGTACTATCACAATAGGGGAAGCAAAAGGGCTACAACTCTCTTGAATTACATGATTGTTTAGTAGCAGTTTAATGTGCTCCTTGACAGCTTCATATTGGGAGGGTGGAAGACGCCGGTAACGCTGCCTAACCGGGGCCTCGTCCAGCAAGTGAATTTCATGCTCAATCAAGTCAGTACAGCCAACATCCCCTTCCCCCTGTGCAAAAACATGGCTATAGTTCTGTAATAGCTCTCGGGCATGCTTTTGTTCCTCAGGGTTTAATAGGGGCCACTGAAGATGTGACAACTCATCATAAATAATGTTGGGGCTGGCCGACTGAACAGCTGTGGTGGCACACCGCTCTTGTTCATCTTCCTCCTCAATGAACTCCACTCCCCTTTCCAACCCGGTTACTGGCTGGAAACATCCCAACGTCTGTCTGGGTCTGAGGGTAGCTCCTGTAGTTCCTACATTAGCCACTGGGACCAGTGCCCTACCCCCCTCCACCACCACCAGGGATGGAGACAGTATTAGCCCGTGACCAAGGGTGGACCCACCTGGCTCAAGCAAGGCTGTCCTACATGCTTTCCAGGTGTCCTGAGAGCTAGACACAGGGATGAGCTTCATACTGCCTGCTGGGATGTAAACCGGTGACTTGCCACATACACGAACTTTACTCTCCCTGATAACAGGGTGGGCCTCTACTCTATGACACTGTGGACTAACACTCCATGGAGATGCCGGTGTTACTGAGGACGGTGCCCCCCCTTCTTGCCCGAATGGGTCATCATAATATTTACCAATTACATTCATCCCCAGCAATCCTGGCACAGGGGCCTCCCCTTGAGGATTTGGGTTTGGTGAGTCCCGAATAACAAGCACCCCACGCCTGGGAACCACCTGTCCCATGAATTCGATATCCAATTCAAAGTACCACACATATGGGACTCCCAACCCATTAGCTGCTTTAAGTCTAAGCCACCTACAATCTCTTAACCTGTGCGGACCCCATGGCCTGAAATGTTTTTCAAAGAAGGATTCGGTTATGGTTGTTACCATAGAGCCAGTATCAACTACACAAGGCACAGGTACACCCCCCATTAAAATTTCCTTAACAGAGCATTTTCCAATTAACCGCTCAACTACCTCAGGACAAACTGCATCAGAAAACATATTATCTGGGATAGAAGACTGGGTTTCAGGCAGAGGGGGATTCCTACCCAGCCTGCGTATCTCTCCAGGGGGTAGACTGTCAGCCCTGGGACGTTGGCCTTGGCGGCACTGCCTCCTCACATGACCTGGGCAGTGGCATTGCAGACAGATAGGGACCCCATCCTCGATGAATTGGAGATTAGACCTGTTGGGCTTGGAGTTAAATTCAGCCTGCGGTGTAAACATGTTCATTTTTTTACATAACATGTCTATCTGCGCCTGTTGTTTCAAGAGAAGTTCCATGACACCAGCTAGATCAGGGTTATTAGGCATATTAAGCATTGCAATCCCCTAACACCTCTGTCGCAGCCGAACAAGTGGCTAACACCAAGCGTGAACAACCAGAGAGCTTCTCTCGACAGCCCACCCAAGTGAGTGCTTCCTTTGGCTTACAATACGCTTTAGCTCTTGTTGCAAGACGGTATCGCGGGCATGTTCCACCAACAAATCTCTAATAACAAACTTGGGGACTGCAGATGGATCAATACGAAGAATCTCTCCCATACTTGTCATGATGGCATGGGTAAACTGAGTAAAGGATTTGCCCTCGTCCACGTGCATACAACTTCTCTGTAAGCTCTACCACTGAGCTGGGTGGGCTATAATGTTCCACTAGTGTTTTGAATACTATTTCTGGGTCATTCCTTTCATATGGGGGTAAAAACCGTATTTCAGCTTGTGCAATTCCCTCTAGGTGATCAAAAAGAAATAACGCTTGTTCTGATCTAGACCGATAACCATCTCTTATACAAGGCATGGGCCTCTTCAATCCACTGATGTACCGAGGGCTCTGAAGGCTTACCAAATCCTGAAAACATGGGGCAACATCTCTCCCTGGGGGCATAAAGTACTCTCTCAACCAAACTCCTCTCTCTTACTTCAGGTTCTCTCTGTGTGGGCATGGGGCTATGTGCTGAAGCCCTTACATTGTGTTGAGGTGCGGGACTAGAGTGGAACCCTGTGCTACTCTGCCCTGCTTCCAGAGGATTCTGGGCTTCCCATTGCTCTCTCTCTGTCCTCAACCTTTGGACTTCCTCCCTAAGGGCATCAATCTCTTCCTGCTCACTCCCCATCCTTGAAGCAAAACGGTACAGATGACAACTATAAATCAAGGGGTGTCGAAGAGGTGAAGACGGCTTGAAGTCTGAAGGTCCGTTGCCTTGCCACCCGATGCTGGAGTCACCCGTCTTCTGGATCAACCATTGTTTCCTATTACAAAACTCAATAAAACTAAACTTAAAAATTAACTCAATAATAACAAAAACAAAACATGCCTCAAATGGTAAAATCCTGCCGACAACGCCAAGAATGTAGTGACCTTACTTTAGGGTGGGCCAATGTTTTCTACTTTGACAACGCCACCTTCTGTTTATTGAGCGGAAGGAGCTCGACCTGGTTGCAGATAGGTCAGTTGCTGTGGTTCTTACAAAATCACCAAGTGAGGCATGAATCATATAAAAAATACAATACATTTTAATACAAAAATAGAACAATTTAATATTTAAACACCCAAGAACAAAATGATCATTCCTGTTTGGCCAGCCACCCGGTACCGTCTCCGCCCTGAGACCCTCGGAGTGCCTGAGCGTGCTCCCACGCTCCGCCACAGCCCCCAGCAGAAGCGCCTGATAAGAGTAAAGACAGAGAAGAAAAACAGCACCGCAAGCCAGCATGCAAAACCAAATCACTCTAAATAGGAAACATGCAGTTCCTTTACCACTACAAACCAAACCATGTGCACAGTTATGTCTTATCACTATACCACCTGAGGTGGGAGATGAGTGTCCCTTCCTCCACCAGCACCCCACGCCGGTAGCTGCAACGGAGATGGAAGCCACCACCCGACAACCCACCCAGGGCCAGGATGCGCCGGCCCAGCTGCGAGTCGGTAGCCGGCTAAAGAGGAGCACACCGACAAAATGTTAGTACAAAACAACATCGGAGCAGCTAGCGCTGCTACATATGACGATTGTCAATGCTGGCCAGTTACTTCACAGCAAAAAACGTAAACGATATACTATTTGAAATAAAAGAAAAACAGTGGCTGATAGCCCCGCACTCTCCTATTCATTTGCCCGCCTGGACTGAAAAGAAAAAACATTACAATTAAAAATGTTTAACATAAGATAAATAAAAAAAAGGAACACCCAGAACACATACTTGCTGAATGCCATGCTTGTGCCAACTGGGTCAATCTCTCCGATTCCCTTCCTATAATCCTGCGGGCACAAGGAGAGCACTTAAAACACAACCACACAGCCACACATGACGGACAGTATTAACATAAAACCATCGGGGCATACCCGGTACGAGAATGGAGCAATGCCCAGCCTGGATCCACTAGCGCTCAGCCGCAGCAGAGTCCCTGGCGTGCCCTGTATGAGAGAAACGCACAGCATAAAATGCCAGCCCAACAGGTAAGCTTCCCCTTCCCCGTCTGTGGTACTAATCAGATCTCCCTCATTGCTCCCTCCACACGTGAAGTGTTGATTGCGCAACCTCGTGAGAATGTCAGGAATGTGCATTGACTAAGGGGGCCAATTGGACCTCTACTGGTTGGGCTAGGGCACCATACATGCATTATATATTGAGTTGCAGCCACAAGATTCACTGTGTTTGGAGGAGCAGGATGTTTGCGTTAAATGGCAGGTGGAGCTAATAAAATGGCTTGTGAGTGTAATATCCATCACTATCTCTGTTCATAATATTTTTGTGTCCGTCTTGTATGTTTGGTTTGTTTTTGTCTTTGACTTCTTTGTACAGTCAAGCTACATGATGGTGGGTTAGGTCGGAGGACCACCACCTAGTTTTGATGAAGGCTAGAGTGGGACTCACAAATGGAGACTTGGCCTTCTGATTTAATATCTCATTTGCTACAGCCTGAATTCGGGAATGGATACCTGTGTTGGCTCTGACATTCAAACCGTTGTTGATTTGGCCAAGTAAGGAAGCAATTAGAACCAACCTGCCAAAGTCATTTAAACCCAAATATAGAAATTGTTGTTGCATTATAGATTGCACAGAATCTTTTACTGAACATCCACACAATCTAAAAACACAAGCAGAAACATGGTCTGCATGGATGTTTTGCCAGCACCATAGCTCCTGCATCACATCGCTACCTTGTCTTGGGAAGCTAAGCAGGTCTGGCTGTGGTTAGTCCTTGGATGGGAGACCACCTGGTGCTGGAAGTGGTGTTGGAGGACCAATAGGAGGTGCTCTTTCCTCTGGTCTCATGAATAATATCCCCAATGCCCCAGGGCAGAGACAGGGACTCTGTCCTGTGACTGAGCACCGTCCTTCGGATGAGACGTTAAACCGAGGTCCTGACTCTGTGGTCAATAAAGATCTTATCGCACGAGTAGGGGTGTAACCCCGGTGCCCTGGCAAAATTCCCCCCAAAAAACAGGCTTTCCTTCCATCATGGCCACCTAATCATCCCTCGTTACCTAATTGGCTTTTTCAGTCCACTACTCTCCACTGAGATAGCTGATGTGTGGTGAGCGTTCTGGCACAAAACTGGCTGCCGTGCATCACCCAGGTGGGTGCTACACACCGGTGGTGGATGAGTTGAGTTCTTTTGTGGGCTAGTCGGTGACAAGTACTGCATGTGTAGGCAACATTACTTTCACCTCTAGTCTAGACCTCTAGCTCACCTACAGTCCAAAAGCTGTTGGCAGTAGGGTTTTAGCTGCAACCAGCAGCAAGTATAAGTCTCTCTGTTGGTCAATCGGTCTTGCTGCATCATTTTGGGTTTAGCTCAGTTGGTAAAGCATAGGTTTGCCACGCCAGAGATCCGGGGTTCAAATCCTGAGTGACTCAATTCTCAAAGCCTCAAGCTGATCATAGGTTATCACATGCTTGTTAAATTCAAAACAACACATTACTACACTTTATTATGACACTTTATGACTGTATATCGCATGTCAGTATGTGTATAGGCCGATAGACCAACTGCACTGTGATGCGTGTAGACTACCTGTTATGTGGTGGCTGTGTGTGTTTTTATGCACAGGCAACTCGGTCAGGTGCCGTTTTGGACGGCTGAAATTAATATCCTTTTGTTTTTGGGGCTTGGCATGTTTCCTAGATGTATCCCGCCATGTATCGCTTTTCGATGTGCAGGGAACTTCCTCGCCAGTGTGCCCCTGTTGCACAGCTGGCTCTACCTGGCACATAATTGATCTGGAACCCAGCCTGGAAGGATGCAGTATCTCCATTAGGAACAATTAAATTATCTTTAATCATAATAATCACTCTATATCTACAGTCTGGTGCACACGATGATAGGACATCATTTACAGCATCTAAGCATTTGTAAGCACACAGGTTCTCTTTTGCACATGTTACCGGCCTCAGGTCTAGGAACCTGGGCCAGCAGCAAGATGCTGCACAGGCTTGAAAAGCTGTGGAGCAGCAAAGAAAGGACACACAAATGATTCGTGTGCACAGCTCAACACCAAGTTTATTCTGCAAATTTTCTAAACGTCACTTCTTTTCAAAAATGATCTTTAAGTTCAGTTGCAATTCAAGTTCCAAAAATACATTTCAGTATAAAAAAAACTCCCATATATTTTCTTTAAAACCAAATAATACACATTCATTTATAGATTAAGTCAGCACTTTCATCAGTTGTCACTTCCAAAATAAAAATTACAATTGAATAAACACGTAAACCTGCACATTTTCTTTCTGAATTGCGAACCATAAAATCTCCAACATTAACAATACATGTGCCACATGGAGGCAGCCATTAAATAAAGATGGCGCCATACACCATGGCATTTTAACACAAACACAAGTTAAGGAAAAACCGAATACTTTAGCGACAGTTACCACTTTGTATTATTCAAAATTACCCTAAATTGCACAGATCAATTAAAGTCATAAAAATATACTTCCATTGCTTTTACCAGTGTTACAGTAATTGAATCAATGGTCGGCAAAGCGTAGAGCACCCATGTCAAGTCACCACCTGAATGGGATGCTTATTTAATGTTTAGGTACATTTTTAACTCAAACTTAAGTACTTAAGTACATATTTACATAGCTGTGGAGCAGCAAGGAAAGGACACACAAATGATTTTGTGTGCACAGCTCAACACCAAGTTTATTCTGCAATGCGCATGAGCTGGAAGCTTCCCTACTGAACCTGGTGCTATAGCAACACCTACTGACAAAAACAAATAGTTGTCAGCATATTAAATGGAATATCCATTGTAAGAAACTGCCATATTAGAGTAGCTATAAATAATATATAAATATGGGGGTCTTTTTTTCTCACTTATAATGGAGGTCATTTTTCCTACCCTCTACACATACACACCAGGCTTCTCTGTCATATATGTATAAATGTCTGGGGCCATTTGGACATATTTTTGATCCATTCATCCTCTGGAATAGCATAGGAGTCTTGGCAGTCTCTCACCGGTACTCAGAATGAGTTTCTGCAGGTAATCAGTGTCGTAGGAGTTTGACAGGCTTGCTCGGTAATTGTTGGCACAGGTGGCCATTGTTTGTGGTGAAAACCTCCTCCTTGGTGACGAGCTGTCAGAAGGTGGCGCGGAAATGTGACAGCCAAGTACGTCACGTCAACAAAGTCATGTAAGGGGTTTTTGGTATGACAGAGTTGGCTTGCTGATAGCTTTAGCAATTTAGTCCCTAATTAAAGGATAAGGCTGGTGTTTTTTAATGCATTTTCTTACCATCAACAAATTAAAATAACAAAATCAGCAATGAATTTGTTTTGCTAACAAGTCTCGTCCATGTAGCCGGTGCCCAATAAAGCCATGTCTCAGTAGCCATAGAACTCCATTGTATTAAAAAAACTATTAAAAACACGTCAAAGAGCCACACCGTTGCTCTGAGCAGCATATTTCATCATCACGATGCACCGGGCCGGCCGAGTTTTTCCTAACAACTTAATAAGCCGGCTGTAAACACTTTGCGATCTCAGGAGAGTAGTTTCGTAGCGCCGAAAATAGTCCCCGGCGTAATGAAGAATTTGTTTGCATTTGAATTTGATTTGGCAATAACTACAACAGCCTGACTTTTCATGGTAACAGTTAGCGATTTTTAAAATTGAAACTATGTCTTTGTGAGCTGTATTTCAAGGGTTTTAGCTTACAATTGGAGCCACTGACTTCTGGGTTGACGGCTAAAAAGGGAACGTGGGAAGTCGGAAAGTAATAGGAGTAGTGCAAACGCATTGTTGATTTTGTTATTTTCATAGGATTTGGTTATGATGAGAAATGTATTTAAAAACACCAGCCTTATCCTTTAAGTCCCTCTGACATATTTTGTTTGTCAAAATATGTCTGTCCTTAGGGACTTCTGTAGTCCAGCAGGCTTGCTGTGTGTGTTTACAAAATGTGTTGTGGTTTCTGTCACCCTCTAGTGGTCAGAAAGAATTGCTTAGTGTAGCTTTAATAATTGCATGTAAAGACTCATCATCAAAGGATTACAGAAACAAAGATTGTTAATTTTGTGATGGATATGTGTGGGAAATGGAGGAGAAAAGTGGACTGCTCAATGGAAGCTTTAGATTTCAAGCAATTTCGGACGGCTCTGCGGACAAAACCAATGTTATATACAATGAAAGCAAATATCACAGAAGTGCATCAACTTTGACTTATCACTTGAGAGCCAAACATGCCGGTGTTCAAAGCGCCAGTCAACAGAGTCAAACTGTGATTCAAGAATGAGCAAAAGTATATACATTTTAAGATTAATTGCGATTTAAAAAAAAGTAATAGTCAAAAGATATTTAAATATTGTATGAGGTTAATCTTGCATTGGGAAAAATATGGCAGCCTCACAAATATGAAGCACATTTTGTACTCATGAATGTTTGAATTGTGAAATGAGCCAAGACTACTATACTGTTTACATTAGGCCAGAACTTTTTTTCTTATTTCAAAAATGAATACTAATTCCATGAACTGCTATAAGGAAATGTTGTTTTACTGTAGCAGAACATTATTTTTAAATGCTGCCTCCCTTGATGGATGTATAAGTCAATTTTTATTATTCATGTTATACTTTTCTTTTCATATCTTCCAGGCAGCCACTCATTTCCATTCATTTCAGTATGGTACGAAAACCAACTTGCAAGAGACTTGAAACTTGCTTGAGAACATCCCGCCTGGGTTTATTTTCGTCAAAGTTACTTTATCATTGCATGGTAATTTAGTTTAATGCTCACCTTGATTTGAAAACTCGAAACATCTTCTGGTGCGTTCACATGCTGGTGGGAAGCTCCGACATCCGGGACTTCAAAGTCGGCTGCCAAACAGCATTGCATTCACGTGCTCTTTGGTTGGAAAATCAAACCCAGAGGACAGTGTCTCCTTTGTTCAATATCAATAACAATGGAGTGAAATATTTTCATTAAACATACTAATGTCCTATTTCTACTTTGGTCTGACTGGCTAGTCTGTCCCTATGACATTCTTACCTCACAGGTGTCAGAACAGATCAGCTGCTTCCATCAAACAGTCAAGAGTTCTTCCTCTCCCTCACTGAACACCTTCTAACTACTTCAGTGGCCTACAGGGGGTTGCTCACTTGAGTCCGTCTCTCTGAGCCTCTGTAAGGCTTTGCAATAATGGTGCAATGTGACATGGCAGATGGAGTGGGCTTTGGCAACTGATTTCACTGTTTTTCCCTTCCTGACTTCATTTGCAGCCTCTTTTAGTATGTCTGCCAAGACACCCGTTTGTCTTTCGCTTTCACTGCTGAGGCATGTTGAAAAAATTAAATTAAAAAAATACAAAAAAGTCTTCATAAGGAGGTGGTTGTTGGTTACAGTTAAAACAAAGGTTGAAATTGAAGTTAGTGCAGCAGCTTGTATTCATTTATTAAAGGATACGTTTGTCAATTTTGGATGTGTAGAATTTGTCTCTTATATACCTGTAGCACTTGGACCCACAGACTCCAAAGTCAGCTGTCAGTTGAAATGGCGAGCTCTGTTGCCTCTTGCTGCTAACAATGAGTCCAAATGGGGTTTGTCAAAATATCTCCAAAAAAGCCAGTCTGTGAAAATGATATGGCGACCAACGGATGTATCTATATTCACAGGAAAACAGCCCAAAAAGCAGCAGCACCACACCATTTCCACTCAGTGGATTGTCCTTTACCAAACTCTACTGTTTACAATCTGATCTGACCGCCCAAAACTAGATCATGCCCCCCAGTAACACCCCACAGCAGTCTGTGCTGCGGCAGAGAAAAATAGTCCCATGATTTCCTGATTAGTCAAAGTGTGCATGATGGCAGAATTGTGTCATTTTACTCTCAACTCCCCTGTGCAGCCTACAAATGGCTTTTTTGGAGAGATTTTGACAAACCCCATTGGGACTCATTGTTAGCAGCAAGAGGCCTAGAAATCAGAGGTCTGATTCTCTGCCCGAACCCGAGACCGGCCTGGCCCGGTCCGTGGGTCGGGGCCGGGTCGAGTAGGAATTTCCCCTCCATTCCTCGGGCCCGGGCCGGGCCGGTCTCGTGGTCAGATATAACGTCTTTTTTTTTTTTTTTTTTTAATAATTGGGGTGGGGAGTAAGCTATTTGGTGTGATAATCAGAATGTTATATGTATGCCCCGGGCATGCATATATATATATAGGCATGCGCAAAGGCTGCTCGGGTTTGTTGAACCAACTGAAACAAGTTTCGCTTCCGTGTTGCGCTATTCATTAAGATCCCGTGCGAAATTCTGAACAGATTCCTGTCATTCAAATTTCTCTGTAATCCGCAAAGTCTGATTGTTAATTCCTTGTGTCAATTATGTTTTTATCAGTCAGTCAATCAAAGGTTATGATTTGAAATGTAAGTGTCGGGTTTTCGCTGCCTACGGCACCACACTCGCTTTGCAAGTCCTTTGCGAGAGGAAGTAGGCTATTCAGTAAGATCCCGTACGTAATTCTGAACAGATTTTTGTCATTCAAACAACTCAGAATTAGTTTACTTATAAACAGCCAATTTAGGAAGAAAATTTCAGTTTTACACCGGGCTCGGGCCCATAAATGCAGCCAATGGGACGGGCCCGTGCCGGGCTCAGACAGAACGTGCACGGGCTTGGGTAGGGTCGGGCTTGTTTTTTTGGGCCCGATCTAAGGTCTGCTAGAAATGGTGTTTCAACCGACAGCTGACTCTGGAGTCAGTATTCTCCGCGGGTCCAAGTACTACAGGCATGTAAGAAACGATTCATGTATAGGTTCAAAATCACCAGACTTCTCCTTTAAGTCCAATAAATGGAGGCAGAGATAAAACAACAGAATCAACTTGTGTCAAAAGCTTCTTGACACTTCATTTGCCGTCCATATCATGTGGAATGTCTCTCAGCCAATCATAGCAGCATCCACCATCAGGACATGCTAGACTATTCTGTGTGATGCCCCACGACTTATTAAATAATAGAATTAAATAACCTGATACCAGATGACACTGTCAGGAAAGGTAGAACTCTGCACCTGGAGAAGTAGCGTTGGCAGGTACGCACACAGTCATTTTTTGTTCTTTGACAGTCATTACTTATGAGAATCTGTGTGTGTGTGTGAAGTCACATGAAGTAATCCTGTGTTGCCAGATGCAATGGTCCAGTTGTGAACTGATTTAACACAGGAACACAGCAGCTTACTAATATAGAGTGGGATGAATCAGTCCTTAATCAGTCCTTAATCACATTTGCACATGTGACTAGAGACAGGTTTGCCAACCGTGACCCTGTGTAACGTCCATTTTATAGACCAAATATGTAATGGGTTTCAATGGAGAGTTTTAGTGTCCCATGATGATCTAAATGCTGTTTCAGAGGCTTTTTCATCCTGACAAGTATACGATTCTGGAGGAAACACTGAATACTTGGAATTTTTCGATATGAAAATGACAAAAGACTCACAGACTCAAAAAAGAATATGTGAACGATTGCAACATAGGTATAGCATATATTCCATGTATTTTGAAGCTGTTTGGTGTAATGTTCCAGATTGTAATGATAAATTGTAATGAATTATGACAAATTGTAATGATTATTTAATGACATTTCATACAACAAATTGTTGTGTTGCTTGGTGGTGAGTCCTGTTGTCCCTACAGCCACCAGGTGGCAGGCCAGCCTTGAAAATGAAGGGAAATAGTAACACTTTCCTCTAAAAATCCCACCAGTCCTTAGCCATTTATTGGAAAAATTCACATGTGATGTTATAAAACCTTTAGTGAAGCTTCACCCTACACCATAACACACGCTCATCTTGTTTCTGTCAGTGTTTTGACAAAGAAAGACTTCAAACTGGCTGCACTGGATCTAATCAATCTGAATCCGGACAGACAATTCAGATTTTCATAAATTGTTCTACACACTTAATGTAGCCTATAAGCTGCCGAATAAAGATGAAATGGACTTGACTTGACCCCAAGGCTGAGACAGAGAGAGAAAGAGGGAGAGACAGAGAGAGAGAGAGAGAGAGAGAGAGAGAGAGAGAGAGACTTTAACAGAGTTTGTTATGTGCAAGTTATTTTGTTTATTATTTTTATTGTATTTAGATGCTTTGGCAACACTGCTTATCTAACAATCATTACAATAAAGCAGACTGAATTGAAATTGAACTGAGAGCGAGAGAGAGAGAGAGAGAGAGAGAGAGAGACAGACAGAGAGAGATATGGAGAGAAACATAGAGAGACATAGAGAGACAGAGAAATATATACAAAGTGAGAAAGATAGAGAGACATAGAGAGAGAGGGGTTGTCTGTCTCTGCTGGCCAAACGTCCTTGGGGAGTGGGGGGCAGCTCAGCAGCAGCTGGGTCACACACACACACACACACACACACACACACACACACACTGACCGATGCGCACACATGCATACATAGAGGTATTCCACAGAAAAAAAGAACATGCATGACACCCAACCAAATGCACAAGCATGTTGGCATCAGGCAAACCCACATAAATCTGTGCGTGTGTGTGAGTGTGTTGCATCTTGTTAATGAGGAATCTGGGTTGCTGTATATTCATTCAGCGACTATCAGCATTTCTACATGTATAGGATTGAGTGTTTCTTTATAAAGAGGAAAAAAGGGCTATTTCCATCTTTCTCTACGTCTCTCCCTCTCTCTCACACACACACCCCCAACACAAACACACACACACACACACACACACACACACACACACACAATCACCTTTTAGAAGCATGTTGTGTGTTGATGCTGCTGTCAGTGCGTCCCATCTCTGTCTGTTACCCCAGGTGGGGTACCAGGTACTCTAGCATATATGATATATGAATATGATATTGTCATTTTATTAAAAATGGGATATAGTCCAGTCAGTGTGGTTCAACTCTGATATGATGGATATGTTGCAGTTTGATTGATTACATATTTATTGTAGAATTGATCAATACTACACTGGCTGTCTATGCAAAGACCTTAAAGGACTACTCTGACTTTTTTTTTGGGGGGGGGGGGGGGGGGGGTTGACCCATGGTCCCCTTACCCAGAATGTGATTAAAGGAGTGGCACCAAAATAAATCTCTGTGTCTCCAGTAGATAGCTCTGTCTGTTGTGCATGCTAACGCTGTAGCATACAGTTTGTTAAATAATCGTAGGTGATTAGCATTATCCTAAAATGAGAACTTGTAGCAGCTCTAAGGCTGGATGGTTAGTTAATTTTAATGACACACATCAAAACCTGCCAGGCTTGTTTAGGGGCTTGGCAAAATAGACATAAAATTGAAGAAAGAAATGAACTTTCAATCGCAGAAGAACTCTCTTCCCAGGAGACTTGTGGGCAAGTTGGAGAGCAAAGTTAGCCAGACAGCTAAAGTTTTTGCACTGTTGATTCATAATGGACTTAAAGCTGGGGTAGGCAATGTATTTTAGAAGCATTTTGGTAATATTTGTTGAAATAATTTTTTACATCCTGCCAGCTATCAATAAATCAAATGCTCTGAGAAAAAATATGGTCTCTGTGGCTGTCCCAGGCTATAATCAGCCACTCCAAAATCTCAGGGCGCCCGGATCTTAACAACCAATCAGGGCAGCTCTTCTGCACAGACAGTCTAGTCCTGAACTTGTTGTGTATGGAAGCTAGTTATTTTCCCCAATGCACAAGACCTGTTCATCAGGAAGGAGCCACATTCAGGTCAGTCAATTGGTGTTAGGTAGTCTACTAGCGATGGCTTTGCAACTGTGGTAGCTAATCTATTTGTGAAAAAAAAAAAAGCCTTTTTTTGCCAGCGAATGTTTTAGTTACAACTAGATTGACCTAGCAGAACTGTGTTTTGCATAAAAGGTTTGGAATTTATCAAGTTTGGTCAATGCTAAGGACCCGGCTGTCTCTCTCTCCATATAAAATGAACTTAGCTTGACCAATGTCTGTCTCACAATGTGTTTTTGTAACCGTACTGATTAATCCATGCTGACAAAGATAATTTTCGATGCTGAATGTTTTAGTTACAACTAGATTGAGCTGGCAGAGTTGTGTTTTGCGTAAAAGATGTGGAATTTATTAAGTTTGCCCCTCTCATACATGTGCCTGAGGGGAAGAAGCAGAAAGGTAGTTTTTTTGTTGTGTACTTTAAAATTCTTGTTCATTTCTCCGAAGTAGCCTACCCCAGCTTTAACTAACGTTAATGATGAAGATTGAGATTTTGTTTTCAGAAGTTAAGAATCTACAGGCCATAGAATAAACAACAATTTTGGATTATTAAAAGGTTTTTCTTCATACTTTGGATAATGCTAATCACCTACGATTACTTAAAAGATAATTCTGGTTATTTTCAACCTGGCCCTTATATTTCTAGTTTTTGGCATTATGACAGTTGATTGTGTACAAAATGTTGTAACTTACATCACTGTAGAGCTTTATGTAGGCTCAGTTCGCAAGTAGCGCTGCTCTGCAGTACACATGCAAGGGCCAAAGCAAGCTTAAGATAACCCTAACTAAGCTAACTTTTTAAAACATGCCCTTTCAACACAATAATACCCACACTGCAATGGGACATGATTTTCTGTAATTAGCCATTAACATACTGTATGCTAAAGTGTTAGCATGTGCACCAGACAGAACTTTCTACCAAGGACACATGATTTTGGTGCCAATCCTCTAATCACATATTGGATAAGGTGACAATGAGCCAAACTCCCAAAAAGTCAGTATAGTTCTTTAACCTGAACTGCTTTTTGATCAGATTCCACATAAGTGAATATGTAGTATTATTGGTAGTAGTAATAGTAGTAGTGGTATTAGTATTATGAGTATTATTTTATTAGTATTTTTAGTAGTATTTTTTTTAAATGTTTTATTATTGTATTTATTATTATATGTATTATTATTACCCATGGGTTTCAACACAGATAATTTTTTGGCATGAAAATTATCAAATTCAAAGGTATCATTCAATCCAAAACAGTATTGGCCTTCAAAACCCATATCGGTCGAACCCTGCTCCACTCTACAAAGGCATGATCATGGAAACACCAAAAAGTTAAGTAAAAATAACTAAAACGTTTGTGAAGAATATAATCAAAACTAAATTTAGCGAACTCATTCTGAAAACTATGGTGAAATGGAAACCAACATCAAAACTAAAATAAAAGCTAATGGAAAAAACACATCAAATTATAAGTCCAGCACAAGATTTAAACCTGGACAAGTTTCTGTGTTGGGCACAAAATATCAGCTATTAGTAGTTTCAATTGTAAACTTTTGGTATCGGCGTTCAGAAACCCATATCTGTCTAAGTCAAGCTGTCTCTCCGCTATTCTCCCTCCTCTCCCTTCTCTTCTTCTCCCTATTCTCTCTCTCTCTCAGTTTTAATGCAGTAAGCTTTATTGGCATGCAGTACAATGCAGCAAATCCATTCCATTAGAATCCAAGAGGAAAATCATTTAAGAATTCAGTGTGAATTGATTGTATTGTGGGACCAATCTGTTAGGATTTATATAGAAGCCTATTAGACAGTCCAATAGGATTGTCCAAGTCTCACTCAGTCTAAATTTGATTAAGGTATAGCAACAATAAGCAGAAATAGTATTAGTATTCATAGTCACTTCAAACCGAGAATAAATAGGTGTTTGATAAAACCATGAAACTGACAATAACTTTTTTAATATTACTTGTAATGTAATAAGAGACCAAAATCATCAGTTTTAATGGGTACCTGTCTTGATGGAAAACTGTTCATGGGTGTCCGTTTTGGTGTAACAGTATCAGTCTATCAGTCTGAACAGTTGATCAAAAAATGTAATTTCATTGTATCCATTAAATATGATGATACAAATTATGTCAATTATTACATGTTGAAGCTATTGCATTATTCACCAAAAAACTGCAACTTGCTTATAACCAGCGATGTAGCGGCTAATCAAAAGGAGAGTAAACTATGTGATCATCTTAAGGCAACCATTAACAACCAGTAATGTGAACAAAATCTACCGTATTTCCTCTAATAGTGGCAATCAATTAAAAGCCGGGTCTCCGATAATGGCCGGGGCCGTGGTCGACACGAACAAATAAAGGCCGGCCCCAAATACAGGCCGGGGAAAAAAACAAAGGAAACAAGACTAGGTCAAAACCTAGTATATGGCTGGACCGTGTCTGTCTCCTCTCTCCGCCGCTGTCCTCTCCACCGCGCCCACGGCCCGTACCTATCGGGGACACCCGGTGACGCATCGGCGTCGGGACCCCGCCGAAATCTCGGCCGGATCACCGGGAACAAATCGGCGCCCAGCTATCGGCACTGGCCGGAACCGTGTCCCCGGGAAACTCGAAGCGTCGGCAGCTAATACATCCATGGTCGGCAGTAAGCCCTTGGCGCATCGAAACCTCCATGCTGCCGACAGAACAGAGGGCTGTCAGGTGGACTGAGCTCGCGCATCGAAATAAACGGCGATATAATATAATTGTATAGATTCTACTTTAGCTTCAGTTAGCTTCATCTTACATGCAAACAACGGTGGATAGCGGTAAACTCCTGGCGCCTGTTATACATGTAACTGTAGTTTGTAGTAACATACAAGTGCCACAAGATGGCAGTATGCCACAAGATGGCTCGGCCGGCGGAAGTCTCTGGAGCATGCCGTCGTCGATTACCGTAATTATCATAATGCATTGCAGTAACAAAAAACGGCTACCTAACGTACCCCAACAGAAGCAGATCAGAAAACAAGGAGGCTTCGTACTAAAATATGAGCAAATATACTTATCAAACAGAGGGAATTAGAAATAAAGGCCTGTCTCTAATATAAGCCTGCTTCCAATAAAGGCCTGGTACCCTCTGCAGTCGAGGTAAATAAAGGCCAATATTAGAGGAAATACGGTATTATACTTTCAGAAAAGCATTATTTCATGTTTTTTCCCCCTATAAAGACCTTATCTTCATATAACTTGGGTAATTTTCATATTATTTATTATGATGTATACTATGACTTTACCTCATAAACGTTCATGATAACCTAAAAGGTGGTAAACAGCTAACAACAACCACGTTCCTGGTAATAACCAACATAAAACGTAATGGTTACAGGTATAGCTCTTGGGATTACATTGCTTTATTCTTGAAGGATATTTGGTGAACAAACTTTACTTTTTAAATGATTCCATAACAAAAAAAAATAATAATAAAAAAAAAACTTTTACTGGATTTTTATCATAAGGAAAAACAGTATCTTATTCTGCTGTTTGGCATTTCCTCTGAACCAGGACATTGCTGTAAATAAGAAATGTGTTCTTGGTCAACTTGCCTTGGTATTTAAGGACAGGATGGTTTTGCATTTTAGACTGTAGTGTGCAGAGTCTCTGTCTTGGGTGATTTTTATAAGATTTTTGTCTAATAGTGTTCCAGTTCTTTTCTTTCAGCCACTCAGCAACCAGAGTTTCCCCAGGCGGTGCGTTCAATGGCAGGTAGTCATTCTCCTGTAGTATGGCTTTAAACCCAGCCCCTCTCTCTATCTTTCTCTCTCTTTTTCTTTCTCTCTTTTTCTTTCTCTCTCCTTTTGTAGGTTCTCAGCAGGGATGGCAAATAACCAGAAACACCACCGATAGATACGTCATTATCAGAGGTAGAAATGTCATCACCAATGGTAAAGACGTTATCATCACAGGTAGAAACGTCATCACCACCGGTAAAGACGTCGTCATCACAGGTAGAAACGTCATCACCACCGGTAAAGACGTCGTCATCACAGGTAGAAACGTCATAACCGACGGTAAAGACGTCGTCATCACAGGTAGAAACGTCATAACCGACGGCAAAGACGTCGTCATCACAGGTAGAAACGTCATCCCCGACGGTAAAGACGTCGTCATCACAGGTAGAAATGTCATCACCAACAGTAAAGACGTCGTCATCACAGGTAGAAACGTCATCACCAGCGGTAAAGACATCATCATCACAGGTAGAAACGTCATCATCACTGGTAGAAATGTCACCACAGGTAGAAGTGTCACCACCGTGAGTAGAAACATCGTCACTGCCGGTATAAACGTCATAACCGCCGGTAGATATGTCATCACCGTGAGTAGCAACATCATCACCACTGGTAGAACCATCATCACCACCGTAGTGGTAGGAAGACTGAATTCTTTTAACTAACTTGATTCTTTCGGGCTGTCCAACGGTAGTGAATTGATTCAGGACCAGTTCAGGACCATTTGATTCACCTCAATGGACTAATTTACAGCTGTTCAAACTCAACACCTTGGCCAAATAGGGTGTGTCAGATTCAGAAGCCATTGCTAACTATCCATTAACGGGTTAAATCGATTCAGTTCCGTTGGCGAACCGATGTGACTCCTTCACACCGCAGGTAGAAACATCATCACTGTGCCTCCTACTAGAGAGTGGTAAAAGAGAAAGGAAAAGTAAGCCCAGTCTGCCATATTAGTTTTGTTGCCACCTCCCCAACTACTGGCCTGCTTTGCCAAAACACGATCACAATGCGGACAGAATGCAGGCAACCAGAACGCGTTTAAATACCAGGTGTAAATACAAGCATGCGATCAAGGATTGTTCATTATCTGGATAGCATATCCAGATGCAGATCTCATTTTAATACCAGGTGGAAATGAGATCGAAGACATTACTGAGAGAGAGAAAGCGATAGAAAGAGAGATAGGAAGAGGCAGAGAAACAAGGATTGCATGTAATTGCACAGCAATGCTGAGTCATTTCATTTTGACTGTGAAATTAATAAGAGCAACATACCATCAATGTATTTTCCCTCCTCCTCTGTCCTGTCGCTTCTATCTCTTCTATCCCTCTCTCTTTTTCCATCCCTACTTTTTTGTTATTGCTTTGTTCAGTTTTCAGGCACACTCAAGACAATGGGATCTGTATCAATATACTGTATATCCAACATGCACACTATACAGTATATGAATACACTATATATATATATATATAGTAGGGATAGGACGATATATCGAATTCAATATATCGCAATACAAAAATGTGATAATACGTATCATGGGGCAGATAAATGAATCGCGATATTAGCTACATTATTCTGCTGTAGTAATCACAATTTCACAAGCTCTCCATTGAAATTATATTATTTACACATTATCTACACATTTCAAAACTGTTTACATTCTAGCAAGCCAGTGCCATTGCTAGAAAGATTTGTGACTCAGAAATAAACATACACACATTGCACTTTGTTGTCACTGAACTTTTATTTATTACATCGTATCGTGGTTGTATCAATTTGCGAACCCCATATCGCGTATCAAATCGTATTGTGAGATAAGCATATCCTCCCATCCCTAATATATAGTTACACACCATGTAGAGGTACTGTATGTACATATATATATATATATAGATATATATATATATATAACACTCTCAGCCCTCATTTTTTATCATTCCTATTTGTTTTGGCATTTATTTTGCCTTTTATTTGATAGACACAGCAGAGAGAGACTGGAAAGACTGGGGCAGAGAGGGGGATGACGTGACAAAGGTCCCAGGACGGATTCAAACCCAGGACATTGCGTTTACATGGTATGCGTTGTAGCCAGCTGAGCCACCACGATGCCCCAGTCAGTTATCCATCGTCCCTCCTTCCCTTTACCCATCCATCCATCCATCCATCCATCCATCTCTCTGAAGCCATTAAGCAGTGGGACTGTAAGCGCTGTGTAATGAGGAGAGATAGCAACCTCTTTCCTTCCTCCACTCTACACCATCCTTTTACTCACCAATAAATCACTGAAAGGTTTTCTCTCTCTCACCAGCCACTGTTGTAAAACTGAGGAAAACACTTCATTTTTTTTTTTTTACGATTCATATGTTAGAGGTGATGTGTTTTGCGTTTAAACGTTTCCGAGCCCTGAGCCGCTGCTGAGGAGCCCATGTGGTGTTTCAGTTGATCAGTAACATAAAAGCCCCATTTGGACGGGATTAGATTTACAGGGTAATGAGGGTAATAAAATATTAGCCATGCCACTCTGTTTTTCATCGCTCCAGACAGTTTTTAGCCAAATTACAGACGGTGTGCAGTTTGTAAGCATCATTGCAAACCTTGCTAGTTGTTTAATAGACCAAAGATAGACAATCACTTCCACTGTAGTTCCACAAATTATATTACGATGATCCAACATAGCAGATTTTTACTCTCCTTTAATGTACTCACAACAATTTCATATAAATAAATGTCCTGTTTAGCTACCCTGTCTTTGATTGATAACACATGCTCTCATGCTTTTAACACAATAGTGATTCAACCTATATCCAGTTCATGAAAGCTTGTACAGTTGCTGTTCTTAACACCTGGTGCACTGGAAGTGATGCGTGTTAGTTTCCGCTTTGTGGGTAGTAGTTAGCATGAGCAGTGATAGCCACCATGGCTGAACAGACAAAGAAAAGAGCGCCACCTACAGAAACTCAAACTGCATCAGCAGAAAATCCAAGGAAAAAGACGTCACAGTGCTGGACACACTGTTTGGTTGACAGGTGATCTCTGGGAAGTGCAGTGCAGAAACACCACAGCAATGAGCACTTACCACCAAAGATGGAGACAAAATAAAAAAACAGGATCTTGAGGATTACCACTTTACATGAGCGACGTGTTCATGCAGTCCAAGCCGTCCACATGCCTTGGCATTCATGCTTCTCACGTTTTTCATGTGTGCGCCTGAAAACTCTTTCAGGTCTCCACATCCTTGGGCCACTGGTTCCAGTTCCTTTTCAGTCAGCCAATCCTGGACGGAAGCATGTTTACGTAACCACGGTGCTGTCCTCGATACAAGTTTCAGGTGGTGACTGACCTTGCACGCGACTCCCAGTAGCTCAAGTAATTTACCCTTCTTACCCTGGAGAAAGGTACCTCATCTGAATGGTGATAAACTAAGCTAAACTGTAAATTGTTCATTGTACCCAGTTTTATGATATGTATTGTAATGAGTTGTTGACCTCATGCAGATGGTGTTGTATTGTTGTCAATGCTAATGTCCAAGACTTCTTCTTTGATGACCTTCTGACCTTCAACCCTCTCTCTCTCTCTCTCGCTCTCTTTCTCTCTTGGGATGGTATGATGTCATGTCTCAGTCCCCCCCATCCCATGGGACCATAACCAATCAACCAAAGTGCTGCACCCCCCCCACACTGAACCTCTTAACTCTCTACACCCTCCCTCAAGCTACTGACCTATCACCTTGCCATTATCTGCCCGGCGACACCTACCATTGGCAGCACGTGTGTGTGTGTGTGTGTGTGTGAGAAAGAGAGAGAGATTTTACATAGGTGGCTGTGTGTGCCACTGTGTGTGTGTGTGCTGGAGTATATCAATCTGTGAATGTGTGTTTGAGGATGTGTGTATATGTGTATGTATGTGTGTGTGTGTGTGTGTGACTGTGACTGTGACTATGACTATCTGTGAGTCATAGTCAGAGGTCATGGGTCACAAGCATAGCTCCTCCCCTCAGCAATACCCCTTCAGAGGTGACAATCACACACACACACACACACACACACACACACACACACACACACACACACACACACCCCACACACACACAGATGAGGGCTTCAATATGAGTGACTGGCTAAAGTCATTCTGTCACACTTAAAGGCCTATTAATCATACTATGTTACAGGGCCCATAGGGCATCACCTCTCAGTTTGTCTCCTTTAAAAGCAACAAGTTCATGCCCCTTTAAGGCATTCTGGGAAACGTAGGAAATCACTAACTGAAGTAGGAGTAGATGATCGAGGGAAAGTGGGTACAACAAAAAAGTAAATTACAGCACTTCATCACAAAAAAACTTATGGAATAATGACTAATACAGATACTGATATTTTTTGACAGAAGCTGCCAACTTTTTCACTTTTCACCAATTTTTCCATGTCATAATATACCTATAGAAGCCTTTTTTTCCTTTTTTTTTTTAAATATCAGATACCCTATTACATTTCCTTCCTGGCAAATGGAAGGTCGTTTTTTTGAGTAGTACTTCATGGCGTACCAGTAGGCATACATAAAAATTCCAACTAATACTACCATCACAGATTTTTGAGAAACCTCCCCTCTGCCCTCATATAAATCTCATATAAAGCACCTTTTTCTCCCTAACAGATACTGCCATCCCATTAGCTTACACCATCAGCCACTTTTGAAAAGTCCCCCATAATATCTTGTCCAACATCCTTCAACCGGAAATACTGTAGGCCCTATGTAAAATTACAAAAGCAATAAAATGTTCTCAATGCCACTTCATTATGACTTGACCAATTTTCTTGCCAAAAAAATGTCAAGGATTCAGTGTTTCCCCTAGAATTTATTCTTGGCAGGGTGGAAAAGCCTCTGAAACTGCATTTTGACCATGGGAGTCTTGGGGACCATGGGACCACATAAATCTTATCTCTGAGTTGTGAAGGTGGACCCCCGACATGCATGCGCTCATATGTTTTTTGGTTGCACTGTGGAGATGATGAAGCATACTTGGTTTTCCTTTGGCAGCTGCATGCCCAAGACCCAGCTAGTGAAGGTAACAGTTACATGCTAGTTCCATGTCAAATTTGAGTAGATTCACTTAAGTGCCCAACTTGTGGGGGGATGCTTCATGATGGGATAGTCGTATATCCGATAATCTCAACAGCACATGAATGTACAGTTAGTGTAAATTGTAGCCGACAGTCTGAATAGTAGGCTATCAGCTTGAACTGGCTAAAGTCATCTAATGCTAGTGTTAGCTAACAGAGCTAACATAAACAATTTGACTGTCAAATAAGCGCCATTAAGGATATGAGGCATAATGTTAGAATATTAGTAATACTATAAGGGCTGTTAATGCTGACACTTTATAAGAAT
>NC_136012.1:1258042-1308042 GCF_048128805.1 Centroberyx gerrardi
ACTCTCGTTCTCTCCACAGCTCCACCAGTTTCTCCTCTAGGTTGACAGTCCAAGAAAACCGGGACTTGCACTTCAGGCCAAAGACACCGATTGGACGAGAAAAAAAAATTGCATTAAGACGGCTCCGACTGAGTTTCCACCTAACTATTGTGATGATAGTGTGCAATCTAAGCAAATCGATTCAAATATCGTATATATTCAAATATTGTGTTGTGGTGTGGCTGTAGATCCATTCAGTAACGTTCTCAGTAAAAGTGAATAGTGTGATAAGGTGGATTTGTTTCCAAATTTAGGTTACTGTGACACAGTAAACTGTCTTGTCCTAGTCTCTACTTCAAAACAGAGTTGTAGTTTGAGAAGAGTCAGCTCACCTGAACAGACTGTTAGCTAGCTAACTAACCAGCAGGCTAATTTAGCAAATCAACTATTAGCCACTAGTAATACTAGCTACTAGCTACATATGACCCCATTTACAGCTTGTATTAAAATGCGATAAATGACGTGTGCCACTCTGACGTTTGCCATCTATTCAGGTTCACCGAAGGACTCCAGCATGATCCACTTCCACCAGTCATCACTCCTTTCCCTCATCCATAGTGAAAGAGTCACTGTAGCAGCATTCACAGCAGCTTGTATCTAAACTCAAAATCTATCAGATGCAACAAAGGGGAAATTAGTTCAGATCAAAAATCACACAGAAATTGGGGTGTCCTGGTGACTCAGTGGTCTAACTCAGGGGTTCTCAAACTTTTTCAGACCGGGGACCCCTTAGAAGGGAGCCATTTTTCCAAGGACCCCCTCTTGACCATAACAGGGGAAAAAAATCATAATAAGTTATCACAACAGTACTACAGATCACATACAACTAAAGACAAATCACGCATTGTGGTATCCCGTTGCTGCTCTCAATAAAGCCAAACTTGATATCGCTATCATCATATTTTCTTATTTTAGCCAATTTGGCCTTAGTGTCGCCTGACGATGAAGGCTAAGGACTCAAATACTTTTCCATGGCTAGTGAAGCGAGCGGCGTTCCTAGCTAAACAGCAGTGCGCCAAGCAGTGTCCTAACCCACGTGTGATTGATTGACAGCAATAAGATTGACGTGAAGTGTCACAACATATCAGAATCTCTGTTGGCTCGAAACGAACAGGTGGGAGTAATTGGCTCAAAGGTACAGTTGTTTTATTGCACAGTGTGGCGCAAGTGGTCCCCACATACAGATATGCACTTTTTAATGACGCAGCACAATTTTATCAATTATTTATCAGTTTTAGCAGTTATTTTGCGGACCCCCTGGCTGTGTGTCACGGACCCCACTATCACTGGTCTAAGACATAAGATGTAACCATGACACATCCGGCCCAGGACCTTTGTCGCATGTCCCCCCTCTCTCTCTCGCAGTCTTTCTTGTCTCTCTCTACTGTCCAAAAAGTCCAAAAAGGCAAAATGACAAAAAACAGTGAACAGAGCGACCGACGGACAAAGTGCTCCATAGAGCCCCTGATGTCACAGGGCTAAAAATCGCACAGAAATGAACCATGTCTATTCAATACTGTTGAAACGGCCGAGTTGAACATTTAGAAACGCAATTAGCTATTCACAGGCACTGTTGCCCAACGGGACTCCCTATTTTCACGCCATTTTGCCTCGGGTGCTGTCTTATGTGTTACGTCACACTGAGTGGTGTGTGCATGATTCATGTCTCCTGCATGTCCTTGCACTCGAACTCAAACCTCCTTGCAGACTAAATATGAGGTTACAGTTACGATTTTTGGACAGTTAATGTATATGCCTATCACCACAAATGAATCATATTACTTCAAAATACATTAAAAACCTAATACTAAAGTTTTTATTCCATATTGGTTTACTAGTCAGAATAATGTGTACGTGGTCATGATTTGAATTGAAATTAGCACCAATATGTGCCATTTTCTCTTGTTTGTAGAGAACGCCAAACTTGACTTGAGGTCTTTTATGAATCTTTAGGAGCCACTCAATTAAATAAAATTTCAATCTCTTTTAGAAGTGGTTCGAGCTGCTCGCTACCCGCCTTCCATGGTGCATTTTGTTTGGACGAAGATTGTGAGAATGAAAGACAAACCAATTCTTGGACTTGAAATTTAAGTGCTGCTTGGTGGATTATAGGATGTATAATTTAAGAGTGGTTCCTAAAGATTCAGAAAAGGTCTTGAATCATATTTTATGGATACATACCTTTGCCAATAAGCAAGGTACAAAATGGCCAGTGCCACATTTTTGAATGTTGAGTTGAGCATGATGTTCTCTCCATATGAAAGAGAACAGAATGCTTTGGGGTAATTTGAGTGTAGCTTACCTGTGTGATGGGGAAAGTGTTTCATGCTCTCAGTTGCACACATTTATATTTTTTTAGGTAATGCTTAATTATTATTATGGATTATGGATTATTATTATTATATTATGATTATGGAACTAGTTTGTAATTAAATAATTATGAGTACAATGCTGTAGTTACAGGGTAACAAAACAACAAGTCCGGGAATTCCGGGGTAACAATTTTGTAATTATGAGAGTCTTGGTGTAACTATTTTCGTAATTACCGCATACTTAAAAAGTAATTACAGGGTACAGTAACGTAATTACAGGCTGCAGATGGAACGCTTGTAACTGTCCTTCCACCTTCGAATGGATATTGGGATTCCATCAAACGAAATATCCTTCAGGCAGTTGTGGATGACAGCTATTGGTAAGAATCAGTTCTTAATCTAACCCAGTACAGACCACAGTTCTCTTTTACCTCCATATAACATGGTGAGCTGGACACATGCGGAACTTGTTCACAGTTCAAGAAATGTGACTAAGGTGTTTACATGTCCAAACTGGTGTTTATTGATGTGACTACGATCAGAGCACTCCACATATCTTTCTGCTATTATGCTTACTTCAGCTATGAGTATGGTGTTTACATGGGTTCTGCCTTACTCACATTATTGCCTTAATCGCATTATAATTGCATTGTTGGTGTGCATGTAAACGTAGCTAATGCCTTTTTGTTTTGGCTATATTTATTTTTATTGTTATCTATTTTTTATTGGAGGCATGGAAGGTATTGGGGGTGCTCAAGCTCCTCAGCACCCACAGTGCTGGCGCCTGTGTTGTACATGGATACAAATTTACTGTAATAACTGTACTTGTATACCAATTTACTCTACTAACTGTACATATATACCAATTTTAGCTGTACTAACTACTTGTATACCAATTTTACCTGTGTTAACTGTACAGGTATATTAATTTTACCTGTACTAACTGTACATGTACACCAGTTTTAACTGTACTAATTGTACATGGATACCAATTTTAACAGTGCTAACTGCACAAGTGTGCTGTACATAACTGTATATGTATACCTATTTTGGTGCTTTTATAAAAGTCTGAACCATTCATGTGTATGTATAGTCATAATCTTACCCATTGGCTAAGATTTGGGGGAGAAGGTAACACATCATAAGAAGCACCTGTGATGAATCTAATGCAGTTTGCCTCCATCCCCCATTGTTCTCTCCAGTTTCTTCCTCTCTACACTGCAAAAAACGTCCATCTTCACAAGTCATTTAGTCTCATATTCAGCCTTCAAATCTTATTTTTGTTCAATCAAGAGAAAGATTTTGCCAATGAGGTGAGATAACTCCACTTGTTTCCAATGCAGCTTCACTTGTTTCAGGGATATTCTAGAAATGAGTGTCAGTCTGTTGAAACCAGTCAGAATAAGGCAGATCACTGCACTACTATCAAGAAAATGACACGTGATTCTACACAATTCCTAAAACCAGTTGATTTGCATTGAACACAAGTGACTCAATATTAGACTAAATGACTTGTTAAGATGGAGATTTTTTGCAGTGTATGCTCTCCCACTTCATCCACTGGCCCTGCTTTACCTGAGACGCTGCCTTGGCACACCTTGCTGCCTCCTCCTGTCAATGTATTTGATCTACAACCATTTTTCTCTTCCCTGATGAAGTTGCCTTGCTCCATAAAGGTTGGCCTAAGTCCCCCCGCCCTTGTTGCACCTGCAACTCCTCTGCTAGGCTAGATATAGGTAGTTCCAGAATTCCTTATAATATGTCTATTACCTCAGTTGATACCAAAGTGCTGTAGCAACACAGGTTTCTGTCCTGTCATGTTAATAGAGCAGAGTGGAATTGAATTGAATTGAATTGAAACACACAGAGAGAGAGAGAGAGAGGGAGAGAGAGCTTTGTGCCGCCCAGATATGGCTTTGCGTCAGGCAGCGCGAGAACGAAAGAAAAAAAGAGAGAGAGAGAGAGCGGCATAGGGACGAATAAAGAAAAGCGAAAAGCGGCGTCTCTGTGTGCAAATGTGTGATAAAGCAACAGAGGGGGAGAGAGACAGAGAGAGAGAGAGAGAGAGACCTACTGTATGACAGAGATAGAGGGCGAGAGACAGAGAGAGAGAGACAGACAGACAGACAGAGAACTAGAGAGAGACAGAGAAAGAGGCAGAGATAGAGAGGCAGAGAGAGATAGCGAGGCAGAGATAGGTAGAGAGAGAGAGCGAGAGAGACAGATAGAGTGAGCGTGGCATAGAGAGACATAGACAGTGAATAGAGACTATTGAAGCCGGGTTTCAGTTCATATAAACTCCATTTCTTGCAGTGACTGTGTTGTGTTGTGATGTGTGAGCAGAGATTAGCTTTATGGAACAACCTCTGTTGACTCAATTTATTGAATTTTACTGTTCTGAATACCAATAAAGAATATGATATTTACCCTGCAAACAGCAGCACACTGACTACACACTACGAGAGCCATTGTGATTTGGCTATGGGTGGATTAGTCTATTTGTGTACAGTATATATCTGTCTTTCTGTCTCTGATGTGTGTCTGTGTGTGTGTGTGTGTGTGCCTATACCTACAGTGTGTGTGGTTATAGTGTACAGTATTTACAGTCACACACACCTGTACAAACATTTGTTATATTTACATTGATGTATTTTCTGCATTTATGTCTGTAGGTGTGTGTGTGATGAGTGAATCAGTGTCTATGTCAGTTATTGTGTTTGTATGAATACAAGGGTATACACACATACACACACACACACACACACAGAGAGAGAGAGAGTACACAGATAATGTAGAAACAATTTCTACATTATTGTGTCTGTGTGAATATATGCTTGCATACACACACACACACACACACACAGTACACATTGATACATGTACAAACATTTATGTTTAAGTATTATCTGCTTGTATGTCTGGGTGTGTTTGTCCCTATGTGTCTGCATGAGTGTGTGCATGCATGCGTGTCTGTCTGTCTGTGTGTGTGCATGCATGCGTGTGTGTGTGTGTGTGTGCGTGTGTACATGCGGTAATGCGCTGCTGCTCGGTCGTTTAGCTTGTTGACACTTTGGGGTCAGAGCCATGCAGGGTGAATGGTGTTGGCTGACAGCGTGGAACCTCTTCATTATCCAGCCATAATGTTCTCATCGCCGTCGGCTTCTCTCCTCCCTCCCCTCCCCTCCCTCCATCCCTCCATCCCTCTGTCGCGCCCCGCCCCCCCCCCCCCCCCAACACCACCACCACCCTCCATCATTCTTCTTCTGCCCTTTCCCTATCCATCCCTCCTTCCTCACCTGGCTATTTTCTCCCCGCTGCTATTCATTGCTGTCGATTCGTCCTCCAGCTCCCTCTTTGTCTTTTTATTCCCTCTCTCTCTCTCGCTGTCTCTCTCCATGTATCTGTTTCTGTCTCTCTCTCCATCTCTCTGACCCCATTCCATTGAAGTTATTACTTTTTCACTGCTTCATGCCTCCCTCTCTCGACATTTTTACCTTCATTTGTCAATTCAGTTCGATTCAGTTGCTTTATCACCATGACTGTTTATCAGAAACTATATAGCCAAAGCAGTTTATACAAATGAAATGTTTAAAAACCAGCAAACAACAGTTTATGCAAACACATTGGGTTTTTTATTCTGATTTAACAGTTTTATATTTTTAAAAATCAGAGAGTTCTTTGAGTCATTATGGTTTCCCTACCTTAACCAAAGAACCACTTTTCTTTGTGCACAATAGTACATAATCTTCAAGGTCTATAATAACTGTTATTTGGTTTTGAAGCATGAACTATGCAATAGTACGTGGTCATCATCAATATCTATAATAATGTAAAAAAAAAAAAAAAAAAAACTAGAATAGAGAGCATGTTATTATCCTTCATGCGCCTTTCTTCTGTCTCTCCTTCAGGCCTCTACCCTCCTTCCACCGACCTTCACCCACCACTTTGATGTCACTCTCCTCTGCAGTCTGCACCGGTTCATTCTCTTCATCTTCATCTTTACCCGTCATTTCTCTTTTCAGACACATCTTTTGCCAGACATTTTCCTCTCCTCAGTCTTTGAGTCTTATTTTCTCCTGCCTCTCAGTCTTTCTCTGGTTCTCGTTCCTCTTTTGACTGCCAACTTGCCTCATTCTCTGCTGCTTCTTTCTTCGACCCTCCACTCCTCTCCCAGCCACTCAATACTTTCAATTTACTCTCCTCCTCTCTAATCTGCCACTCCATTCATCCCGTGCTCTCCTTTATTATCTCTCCCTATCGTCCTCCTCCTCCTGTCCTCCTCCTCTTGCTGTCGGCTTGTCTAAAGGGTAGATTCAAGGATCCTCTTTCTCCTCTTTCTCCATCCATTCAATAGCTCATATGTGCTTCCACTCTTGGATGTGTGTATGTGCGCTGGACTGGCGTTTCCATGTGTGTATAGGAATGCTTATGTATGGCTGATTTCTGTGCGCCTTCATGCTTGTGTGTTTTCACTTTTGCATGGGCACATTTTGTGTGTGTATGCATATCAGTGTTATTTAAGATGCTAGAGGTAATAACTGCTAAAATGAAACCTTAATGTAATGTGTCTTAGGGCATTGTGCCACCGTCAGCCATCAGAACAGCTTCATTGTGCCTTGGCATATACAGTATGTTATAAGCAGGGTGCGTTTTGTAAAGAAAACAGAGGGGGGGGGGGGGGGGGGGGGGGGGGGGGGGGTATTTTTGGAATTCATTTTTACAGTGTGACATCTTACACAAGGAGGTATGAAAAAGAAAAATGCAAGTACAGTCCCCTACCATACATGTATTACTTTCCCCCCCAAAGTATTATATCTAAGTTGGAAAAAAAATGTTTTTCCTAACTTCACAGATGCTATCTGTGTGTGTGTGTGTGTGTGTGTGTGTGTGTGTGTGTGTGTGTGTGTGTGAGAGAGAGAGAGAGAGAGAGAGAGATAGGACTGCAAATTAAGTCTACTTATGGTAGGATAGGCTACCATGCGTACACAGAGTTTACTTTCATGAGTCAGCTGAGTGTGATATAGCAATGTGGCAAAGACAAGGATAATATCAAAGAGGGAATTTGGGCGACATTTTATCTTTTCAGCACACCACAGTAGCCTATTGGGTCTCAACAGAGTTAAATATAACATGTATAGATGTGTGCATTAACATCCTTTTGTCCTGCAAGCCTGATTTTTATGCTAGCATGAGTAAATAGGTTTACATATTGTCACCATATCATACAGTAATATGAGCATAAGAACATAAGATCTATCAATGTTATTATGGCACGATACAATGGCTGCTTTGGCGTTGTTAGAGGACGCTTGAATCTACACAATTTTATGCATCTGGCCCCAGGTGATGGACAGTGCTGACTTTAATATGCCAAATATGGGAATGGCACTGAATAACAAAAAGGCCAGTTAGCCAGTCTACCACAGTAACCTGGCCTATAGGCTATCATTATGCCTAATTAGTAGCCTATTCGGTTGTAGCCTAAGATTTCTCATTCCACTTCACATGGGGTTTACCGTTATGGGTGAGATCATGCAATGGTGTAGTGATAGCAGTGCAATCCGCAATGAATTGACTGCAATAGCCCACTAACCCCAGAAAAGTTCTCAGAGAATGCCGTCTTCTCTTTGGCCCGGTCTGTGAGGGGGACTTACCCTTTAGTGAGGTTCAGGGTGTTGATATCCCAACTGTTCAATCAGCTCATCGGCTCATGTGGGGCATGGATGACAATGGGGCGCTGTGGGATTCCTCAATCATTCCCATCTTCAGCATCTTCTGGACCTCTTCTCTCACCGCTGCAACCTCCAGGATGCAGTATGGCCGCTGTCTCACTATTTTCCCTGGTTCTGTCACAATATCATGTCCGATGACCATTGTTCTTCCAGAACACATCTCCATATTAGGTCTTCATCTCCTGCTGCGGGTGAGCTGTTCTCCCATTGGGACTCATGTTTCTCTTTGCCTCATCTGTTTTCTTATGTCATTGTCCATTTGATTGTTTGTCCTGGCACCTATTGCATGCATAGCCCTCCCAGTGGGGAATCCCTCTGACTTGGCCCACCCAAGGTTTTTCCTAGTAAGGTATGATTGATTGTTGAATAGTAAGATCTAGGTAGGCTCATTCTCTGTAAAGTCCTTTGGGGCATGCCTGTGATCAAGGGCTATATAAATAAATGAACTTGGCTAATATTTCATGGCTAATATTTCATTCCCCTTATTTCCCTGTAAATCTAATCCTGAATGGGGCTTTAAAAAGGACCCAAACTACTACTCCTACTACTCAAGTTTATTTAATTATATCGCCCTTTATCACAAGCATGTCTCAGAGGACTTTACAGAGAATGAGCCTAACTAGATCTAACTGATCAAAAGTCAGTGGTGAGCAAATTGATATTGGACAAACATAGCGAAAAGCACAAGACAGACAAGACCAGATTTTAGCAAGACCAACAGCCTACCTATCCTACATAGCCTAACCTTCCCAGATCCACCAGCCTTAGACCCTCAATTGCGCACAAGGAAAAACTCCCAAGAAATACCTTGGTAGGAGAAAAAAAAATGGAAGAAACCTTGAGCGGGCTGAGGCAAGGAGTTGAGCAAGGGTAGCACCCGTCCACTGCCAGGTAGAAACACTGCACCGGAATCTGAGAGAGAGGCGAGAAAAGTAGCCACACACACAGAGACACACATAGTCGTAGTTCACGTCCAGGTGGGAACAGCATCAGGGATGGGACTTGGGCCAGCACCGACGACCGTCAGAGCCTGCTTTTAACAGAATCGTAGATAATCAAGGGGTCATGGGATAACTGAGGGGTCAATTTACTAATCCTGTCTACATACTGTATGTTTTGCGAATTTGGAAAAGGCTTATGACCGTGTTCTCTGAGGTATCCTGTGGGAGGCTGTGGGAGGTGTGTTCGCTTTCTTGGCATTACGTCAAGCATGTTCAAGGTGGCCATTGGACTCTGACAATGGTGTGCCGACAGAGTGCCCAGTTCAGTGACATCAGGGTGACATTTCTGCTGCTTGTGGATATCTTCCTTCTGGCTTCATAGGACCATGATCTCCGATGTGCACTGAAGTGGTTTGCAGCTGAATGCGACACAGTCAATGGCCTCCAAGTCTGAGGCCATGGTTCTCTCCCAGAAAATGTGGCCTGCCCATCCAGCTGAGAGGGCAGCGAGTGGAGGAGTTCAGATATTTGCGAGTGAGGATAAGAAGGATTGAGAAATTGACCACCTTTTAGGTGAGTTCGCAGCAGTAAGGCTGGCATTGTGTTGGACTGTGAGAGAGCTGAGCCACAAAGCAAAGCTCTTGATTTACCGGTCGATCTTCATCCCGACCCTCACCTATGGTTGTGAGCTTGAGTAGTGACTGAAGCAATGAGATTGTGGATAAAGCAGCCGGGATGATGTTTCTCTGCAGGGTGGCTGGCCTCACTCTGTGTGATAGGATGAGTTCAGCAATCCAAGAGGACCTCGGTATCAAGCTGCTGCTCCTCCAAATTAAGAGGAGCCAGTTGAGGTGGTTCAGGCAGCTGGTAAGGATGCCCCCCAGGTGCCCAGGTGCAAGTACTCCCAGCTGTTTCTGGGAGTGCTTGGGGATCCCCCAGGAAGAGCTAGAGGAAGTTGCTGAGGAAAAGGACGTCTGAGCTGCTCGCCCTGTTGCCACCACGACCCTGACCCGGGTAAGCAACTAGAAAATGGATAGATAGATGGATTTATTCAGGTAATTCCTTTATTTTGACAGTTATCTGTACATGAAGGATATTCACATTCATATATCACTGTTACATTAGTTAGAATGACGTTCTAATGGTAACAAAAATACTACCCTTACTACTGTCTACTATCTGCTCTACTAGTACTATCCCCAATGAGCTGCCTCTTACTTTCTCTTGGTTAGGTTTGGATGTTCTCAGTAGCTTTTGAAATCTGACACATGCCTCCCTGTAGACTGGCAAGTTACATACAAACAACAAGCAGGAGAAATTATGAAATATCTCAAAAGAAACATGCTTGTAAGAATATAAAGAGATATAAAACATAGCAGATATAATCATGATCAGAATTTATTTAATAAAGCTATTTAGTTTATTATTATAAGCTATTTATTATAACTTTGCTAAAATCACAACTGAAAAGAAAAACAATATAGGCTAAAGTGTGTTGTGTACTAAAAAAACAGAAGACTTTGCCTCAAAAACTAAATAAAATAAAATAAAAATGAGTCCTTAATCTGAATGAGTCCTTAATCTGATTTGACTAATGGAACATTTTGATCAGATTCCACAAAAGTAAGCATGAATATATGTATTATTATTATTATTATTATTATTATTATTATTAGTAGTAGTAGTAGTAGTAGTAGTTGTAGCAGTACTGGTAGTAGTAGTAGTAGTAGTAGTAGTACTAGTAGCAGCAGTAGTAGTTTAAATGGAGAGTTTTAGTGTCCCATGATGGTCTAAATGTTGTTTCAGAGGCTTTTCCCCCTGACAAGAATAAAATTCTGGGGAAATTTTTTAGCATGGTCAAATACAACACTGAATGTGAACATAAAATATCGGCTATCAGCAGCTGCAATCCAAAAATATCAGTCATGGGTCTTCAAAAACCCATATCAGTTGAACCCTGCTTCATACTATTTTGTCTATTTATTTCAAACAAATCAGAATTGTAAATCACATCACTTGCTTTGCACCAGAGGATTTTTCCCAAGAAAGACCTGTTTAGAACAGCAAATGTAAAAGCTTTCATGAACTGGCTATAGGTTGAATCACCATTGTGTTATATCAGTCAGTCATAGACAGTAGCAAAACGGACATATGAAAATGTTGCAGATTATTACTTTATAATCTAAGTTTGAGAAAAGCTGAAATGGAAACCAACATCAAAACTAAAAATAAAAGCGAATGGAAAAAACATAAAATTACAAGATGTAATGTTTTTTATCTTGAACTGCTAAGTGCTTTGCTCTTCAATCTGGTGAAATGGTTGTAAGATAACATTGCTGCATATCCTCTGTCAGCATGCTCAGCCATAATGCAAGAAAGAAAGAAATACTTCAATTCATTGTATCCCAATTGAATGGTTATGGTGCACACACAATACATACAATATGCAAACATTTTTGTATACTCAACTACACACACGTACAGGCTGTGTCCTCTATCATGCTGTCAGGATACCGTCTCGATCTCCTGTCGACAATTTGCAGACTCTGTTGCCTATAAATTACAGGGAGCCTTTCCTCACACAGCAATACCACCAAGCGTGCAACCTAACATACACATCGGCAATTTAATATGACCCAGAGCATGCATACATACACACATATATATATATATATATATATATATATATATACATAGATATACATGGATATACACAATACTGTACATAGAGACAAGAGGAGGAAATCCATTGTGTGGATTGTGTGGAAAGGTTTGCCGATGTATGGATCTGATATTGCCCTTTTTATTACAATGGGATCTGGTCCAGTCAGTGTTGTCCACCTCTGATATGATGCAGTTTGATTGATTACATATTTATTGTAGGATTGATCACTACTACCCTAGTTTTCTTTGTAACATTTTGATCAGATTACACAAAGGTATGCATGAATACGTTGTATTATTATTTTTATTATTGCTTCATCCTTGATTTCTATGAAGAGTTTTAGTGTGATGGTCTAAATGCTGTTTCAGAGGCTTTTCTACCCTTTTTTTCACATGAAAATAGTAAAATTTAAAAGACAAACAAGGCAACAGTAAAGGCAGGCACCCCTTGGACCAATCAGTAACAAGATGCATGCATCTTGTTGCCAGATTGTGACCCCCTTGGGGGAGTTTCGCCCAAGGAGATAGTTTTTAACTCAAGTTCAGATACAAATAACACAGGTTCTTTGACTGTAAAAAAAAAAAAAAGGAACAGAGACGTGTTTTACTGGTACAAAATTACTTTGTTTATTTTCCTTTGTTAAAAAGTGAATAGGCCAGAATAACAGGTTGAAAGAGTAAGTTAGTTAAAAAGCGACTTTTATTACAAAATCTAAAATCTGTCAAAAAACTGTTATTTAAAAATTCTAAAAAAAAACAACAACTATTTGACAAAAAGAAAGGGTAAATTCAGGTTACTTAATCCGCAAAAATAGTTCAAATTAATCGAAAACTATCAGTTAATAAACACAAAAGGAAGAAAATGCTACAGGCGCTCAAAATGTTTAAGTTAGTAGAATTTTTGAACATATTTTTAGTTTTCACTACTTGTGATGGACCGAGCAAGCAGGCATGAGGACACAAAATAGAGTGCAAAATTAAGGGTTTTATTTACCCCAAAAAAAGGCAAAAGGGTAACAAAACGAGTTGTGAATTACAAAAAAGATAATGAAAACATAACTGTTGTGGGGCCAAAATATAATGCAAGTAACTAAACAGAAAATGTAACTGAACAGAAACAGGAGCCTACTCACAAATGGCAAACTCAGAGTATATATAGACCTGGCCAGGTACATTTACACAAAAAGGGGAAGAGATTAATTAATTTAAACAAAAGATGACTATATTCAAATAAATTTAACTAAGTAATTAACTTACTTAATATAAAGACATTTGCATTTAAATTCATTAACAATCAGGTTTTAACTACTAAATAAATACATGTACACAACTAAAACAAAGGCGACACGCCCCCTGTTCCGGAGCACTTGGTTTGATCGGACACCCCTCTTCCAGTATAATAGTGCAGTCCATATGATAAGTGCGTCTTGACAGTTTGGATGCCGGTGGACATGCAAGTAGGTGGAAGAGAGTTAAGGTTATATAAATGCAAAGTAATTAACAGCAAAATGATAAAAACATGTTTAACTAAAATGCGTGCACTCAAATTAGAAACATGTAATATCGATAATGCTAATAAAGTTTGAGCATGTTAAAACAAAACCTATGTGCCGTGTCGTTATGTGGTTTGTGTATGTGTATTGTGAATGTAAACGTGCCACAAACTAACCAAATGTGAACAAAGGAAAAGAGAGGTGAGGTAAGGGAGTGAGATTGGATTTTACTGACACTTTTATGTGCGGCGATTTGATGCAGCCGTCACACACTCTCCCTCCTCTGACACCTCGCTGGAACAGCGGGACAGATAGTCAGCCGTTGCATTCTCTTTGCCCGGGATGTGGTGGACCTTTAATCTAAAGGGCTGCAGGTCGAGATACCAGCGAGTGATCCTTCCATTGGAGTCCCTCATTCTCCCCAGCCACTTCAGTGCCTTGTGGTCCGTTTCAAGGGTGAACTCCCGTCCGAGAAGGTAGTACTTCATGGAAGCGATGGCCCATTTCACCGCCAGACATTCCTTTTCAATGGTTGAGTAACGCGTCTCTCTGGGGAACAGCTTTCTGCTGATAAAGGCCACGGGGTGCCGATCATCAGGTGGGCCCTGCAGAAGGACAGCACCTAGACCCCGGTCTGAGGCATCAGTCTGTAGCATGAAGGGTTTAGCATAATCTGGGCAGTACAATACAGGGTCCCTACTCAGAGCCTGCTGGATGTCTTTAAAGGCTGAGACTGCCTCCTCTGTCCACTTCAGCCGACTGGGACATTTTAGACTAGTCATGTCGGATAGGAGGGCAGCTCTGGCAGAGTAGTTGGGTACAAACCTATGGTACCAACCTGACATGCCCAGGAATGATTTCAACTGCCTTCTGGTTTGAGGCAGTGGACACTGTTGGATGGCCTGGACCTTCTGAATTCGAGGCTTGATGACACCGTTACCAATGATGTAGCCCAGGTACTCAGTCTCGACTCTGGCAAATGCACACTTTGAGGGATTGATGGTAAGGCCAGCTTTCTTGAGACACTGGAAGACCATCCTCAGGTGTTCTAGGTGATCTTCCCAGGTGGTGCTGTAAACAACAATGTCATCAAGATAAGCGGAGGCAAACTCTGACAGTCCACAAAGTACCTGGTCCATGAGTCGCTGGAAGGTAGCTGGAGCACCATGCAACCCGAAGGGCATCACTGTGAAGTGGAACAGGCCCCACGGAGTCCGGAATGCTGTCGGCTCAAGGGACTGCTGGGAAAGGGGGACTTGCCAGTAGCCTTTGCAAAGGTCAATGGTGGTCAAATATTTGGCTTGGCCCAGACGTTCAATCAGGTCATCTATACGTGGTGTTGGATATGAGTCGAACTTTGAGATTGAATTCAAGTAGCGAAAATCAATACAGAACCTGATCGTTCCATCCTTCTTTGGTACCAGGACAATGGGATTGCACCATTCACTTTTGGAAGTCTCGATGATGCCAAGTGACAGCATCAGATCAATCTCCTTCAGGGACACTAACAGGCGTTCAGGGATCCTGTAACTCATGCGTCTGATGGAGGCATTTTCTTTCAACACAATCTCATGTTCTACTACATTTGTGCGGCCAGGATTCTCCTGGACCACATCAGGTTCACAAAGAGCCCTCACCTGAGCTTGCTGTTCTGGTGATAGATGGTGTAGATCAAGGATAGGAGAGGTAGGCACAGGTAAATACTGCTCACCAACTTCCTCATCCTCGACATTCCCGATCAGCAACACCTCAGAGGGCTGCACCGGTCTGGGCACCCACTTCTTTAATAGGTTGACGTGCAGGATCCTGGGAGAGCGGCAACGACCTGGAGTGGAGATTTGGTAAGTGGTTGGCCCTAGTTTTTTGGTTACCTCAAAGGGACCTTGCCATTTGGCCAGTAGCTTGCTTTCATCCATAGGCAGCATCACCAAAACTTTTTGGCCTGGTTCAAAGCTCTTCTCTCGGGCGGACCGATCAAACCATGTCTTCTGGTGTTGCTGCGCAGCCGCCATGTTCTCCTGTGCCAGAGCAGACATTTTTTCCAGTTTCTCTAGCATCTGGATAACATAAGAGACAACATTACTGGGTTCTTTTACCTCCTGGTCTCCCTCCCAGATATGCTTAAGGAGTGTCAGAGGCCCCCTCACCTCATGTCCATAAAGCAACTCAAATGGTGAGTAGCCTGTGGATGCCTGCGGTACTTCTCTGTAAGCAAACAACAGGTACGGGAGCCACTGGTCCCAGTCAGAACCAGTGTCACTGACAAACTTGCGGAGCATTTGTTTCAAGGTTTGATTGAAACGTTCAGTCAGACCGTCTGTTTGGGGATGGTAGGGTGTTGTTCTGAGACCCCTGATGCCCAACAGGTGGTACACATCTTTCAGGAGTTGGGACATGAAATTGGTGCCCTGGTCGGTGAGTATCTTGCGGGGAAAGCCTACCCTGGAGAAGAACTGCACCAGACAGAATGCGACACACCTTGCTTTGACAGATTTGAGAGGGAACACTTCAGGATATTTTGTGGCGTAATCTGTGATCACTAACATAAACCGGTTACCCGACTTGCTCTTTTCCAGTGGACCGACAACATCCATCCCAAGCCGTTCGAATGGGGTACCTATAATAGGTAATGGCTGAAGGGGAGCTCTGGTGGGGCCTCTACCTGAGGTCAGCTGGCATTGGGGACAACTTCTACAGTATTCGGCTACATCTTTACGCATGCCAGGCCAGAAAAAATGCCGTTGCATGCGAGCTGTGGTTCTGTGCTTTCCTAGGTGGCCAGCCCAGGGGATGGAATGTCCCAAAGTAAGTATTACTTCTCGGGTTGCTTTTGGAACCACCATCTGCTTAGCGGACTTATACTGGCGATAAAGGATACCTTGCTGTAGAAAGTAATTCTCAGGGCCACTCTCAAACTTAGCCTCATCTTCCCCTTTCCCTTTGGCTTTCTCCAAACAGTCAGCTAGGCTGGGGTCTGCTTGCTGCATTTCAATGAGGTTAGTGGGAAGTCTGAAACCTAGCGGGAGCTCTGGTGTCGGCTCAAATTGTGGATGAACAACTGTACGCTGAAATTTCTCCCTTCTCCTTTGCTTGTGAGGTTTGCGTGTTTTACCTGGCTCTGCCTCCACATCAGCATTATAGAAAGGTAAGGCAGCAAGAGTCTGGTCCGGTTCCTTCGCCTGCTTAGTCTAGGCTCGGGTGAAGGCAGCACTGCAGGTCTGACGGGACTGCAGCAAATCAAGCAGAACGGGTAAGTCATGTCCTAGTACAACAGGAAAGGGCAGGTTATTAGCAACGCCAACACTGAGCAGGTAAGTTTGTCCCTGTACTTTGATATACAGATCAGCAGTGGGGTAAGGCTTTTCATCACCGTGCACACAGCATATGGGAACTGTTTCAGTGGTGCGCACAACATGGGGTGGTACATATTGCTGGTGGACAAGGGTTTGAGAGCTCCCAGCGTCGATCAGGGCCCTGAGCTCCTGGCCATTGATCTCAACTGTAGTCTCCCTTACTGGCTGCTCATGCTTCAGCTCCGGCTCAGTCCTGCATCGTGGGACATAGCACATCTGGGTCAGCTTGACAGGGTTTTTAGGGCACATGGGCTTGGTATGCCCCTCCTGTCCACACAGATAGCAGACAGGCACTCTTGACTTTGGGTTAATGACAGTCATTGGTTGATTCTCCCTTTGAGGAGGCTTACCCACATCTGTGGACATTCTGGGGGTTGCATACTGAGAGGAGGTTGGTCTCAGGGTGTCTTTGGTCGCCTTCCAGGAAGCATGGCTCCACGATTGGTTTTTCCGACGGGCAGCCACAAAGACGTCGGCAAGGGCAGCAGCCTCCGCAGCAGTAGCAGGATCATGTTCTCTGATCCAGTAGCTCAGGGGACAACATTCTCAAGAATTGTTCAAGTATCATGATTTCCGCAATGTCACTTACAGTTTTGCCTTTTGCCCATTTCCCATACAGCTCTTTAAGCCTTACATACAGCTCTTTTGGGGTTTCATTGGATTGCACCTCCAACGATCGAAACCTTTGTCTGTATGTCTCGGGATTAATGTCAAACTTCTGAAGAATTGCCATTTTGACTTTGTCATAATCAAGTGAGTCATCAACATCCATGTGTACATAGGCGCTTCTGGCTTTACCAGTGAGCAAAGGTATGAGTCAAAATGCCCAGTCTGCTTTCTGCCACTGACATGCCACTGCGATGCGCTCAAAAGTTATTAGAAAATGTTCAATGTCATCTGAATCAGTAAATTTTTCAAGTTTGGGTTCTTGAGTGAACCGATACTGACCAGATGGGCTGACACTTTGCTGGCTGGCTCCAGGTACCCAAGTGGCTTGTGAAGGGTCACATACAGGGTCTGTGCCTGCGGATCCCACCCTTAGAGGACTCAGCTCTGAAATGGGCGGTAAAGGGACTGGGGAGGTCCGTGCTTGAACCTCCAGCTGGAGGGGACTGAACTGGTGCTGTAGCGCCTTAAACCTCTGCTCTTGCCGTGCTGCCTCTTCTTCCATTCGGGCCTCCCGGGCTTGTTGCTGCCCCATATGGGCCCGGAGGATGTTGGACAGGTCTGCAAGGGTCGGTTCCCTGGCTTCATTACCTTCAGGCCCCATGGCACCTCCAGTTGCTCCATCCTCAGCATCATCTGCCGGAACTTCTGACTGTTGCTCGTGGCCAGCACCCACTCTATTTCCTCTTCCTGTTCTTCCTCCACGCATCATTTCCAGAGGGGAAGCAGGGGGTAAAACGTAACAAAAACTACCTGTGCCCTCTGCTTGCTGATCCCACTTCTGACACCAACTGTGATGGACCGAGCAAGCAGGTACGAGGACACAAAATAGAGTGCAAAATGAAGGGTTTTATTTACCCAAAAAAAAGGCAAAAGGGTAACAAAACGAGTTGTGAATTACAAAAAAGATAATGAAAACATAACTGTTGTGGGGCCAAAATATAATGCAAGTAACTAAACAGAAAAATGTAACTGAACAGAAACAGGAGCCTACTCACAAATGGCAAACTCAGAGTATATATAGACCTGGCCAGGTACAAAAAGGGGAAGAGGTTAATTAATTTAAACAAAAGATGTCTATATTCAAATACATTTAACATAAGTAATTAACTTACTTAATATAAAGACATTTGCATTTAAATTCATTAACAATCAGGTTTTAACTACTAAATAAATACATGTACACAACCAGGGGCGGAAATTACGGGGGGGACAGGGGGGTCCGGACCCCCCCTTCCTGGGACTAACAGAGAGTTGTCCCCCTCAATATATCATTGTAAACATAACTATATAATTTTAAATAATATAATAATATGCATTGAAAGCACTTGTGCTAATTATAGACGCAAAACAATGCGTTTTTAAGTTTCGAAAGATTGCGTCCCCCCCTCATACGCCTCACAGTGGTTTGGTCCACTGCCTACCTGCCTCCCCGAACCCCCACACACATTAGCCCTCGGTACGAGTGTCTGTGGAGGATCTCTGGAAGTGTGTCAGTGGTGGCAGACCTCCAGTAAGAAGCTACTTTGCAAAGGTTAACTTAAAACAAAGGATGTGTCAGACATTTTTCTTTACTTCTACCACTCAATAGAATAAAACACATTCACAACTGTAACCAGACTACATTTTGTTCGCTCCATTACCTCGCGGTTGAATCTTGTGTGTCAACGTGTTGGTACGGAGCAGCCGCGTCTCCTAATGCATGTACGTGTATGGAGGCAGGAGGTCTATCCACAATTAAAATCGTCATAACTCGCTGAATTTTCGACCGATTTTCAAGCGGTTTGGTTTGTTACAAATGCCAGACATGTATTTATGATACAGGATACTTGGTTAAATTAAAATGCGGGTTTTCATACCAAAATACTTTATCTTTTGTAGATGGTAACAGTAATATTTCTATAATATAATATTTAAGATTAACTTACCCTATGTAATTAGGTTCTAAGTATATTCTTTTTTTCTTACTACATGTAAAATGGCTGCCACTATGTTATTTTGTTCATAATTTTGGAAATAAATGAAGACTTAATTAATAAAAAAGACATAATTACAACAAACATTATGTTAAAATATAAGTAAGTTTCTGGCAGGCTTCATAGCGTTCTGGACTTTTACACATTGACAGCAAAACATTAGAGATCTGCTTTTTCGGGAAAACTAAATCTAATTAGGCATATATTAGCTTTAGTTCAGTTAATGGGTGTTGCATCTCACCTACTACTGTAAATAACCTGCATGCTGTGTGTGTGTGTGTCTATTTGTCAGCCAGTCAGTTAAAATGGCAGAGAAAAAAACAGACATCCGATCATTTTTCAGTGCACCGAAACGCCAAGTAGAAAGACCCCAGTAATATCAAAGGCAATTTGATAAAATCTTCATAAGAAAGGAATGAAGTGCTTATGGAAATGTTTCATAATGGACCTCTATATACATTTAATACAACAGTACTTTTGGCGGCACCTTTGGTGTCCCCTTCAGGAATTGCTCTTGAGACATTTTTCTGTTTATTGTCCCCCCCAACAGTGAAATGAAATATCCGCCCTTGTACACAACTAAAACAAAGGCGACACCCCCCCCTGTTCCGGAGCACTTGGTTTGATCAGACACCCCGCTTCCGGTATAATAGTGCAGTCCATATGGTAAGTGCGTCTTGACAGTTTGGATGCCGGTGGACATGCAAGTAGGTGGAAGAGAGTTAAGGTTATATAAATGCAAAGTAATTAACAGCAAAATGATAAAAACATGTTTAACTAAAATGTGTGCCCTCAAATTAGAAACATGTAATATTGATAATGCTAATAAAGTTTGAGCATGTTAAAACAAAACCTATGTACCGTGTCGTTATGTGGTTTGTGTATGTGTATTGTGAATGTAAACGTGCCACAAACTAACCAAATGTGAACAAAGGAAAAGAGAGGTGAGGTAAGGGAGTGAGGTCGGATTTTACTGACACTTTTATGTGCGGCGATTTGATGCAGCCGTCACACTACTTAATCCAATTAATTAATTTGAGCATTCGGGTTTACAGTGCATCATATCTCCAAGGTTCATTAAAATCGGACTGGTGTTGTAGCAGTTGTGGCCTTTCAAAGTTAGAAATTGTGCACCCATCAGACCAATCAGTGTATTTTTTGTAAACCAGGTTTTGTCAAAATCAGACCAGTGGAGTCTGATTTATCATGTTTGAGTTAAAAATTTTGACCTTTAATTATAGTGCCTCCATAAAGCCAATCAGTGTAATTTTTTAAATGCTGGAACACAGTGCGAAGACGCATCCTCCCTCCAAGTCTCCTCCTTCCTCCAAGTTGTAGGAAAACCTGAATCCTTGTAATTTTTGGGGATTTTTTGGTCATGAAGGTGGTCAAATTGAAAGATATTGAATATTGGCACAAAATATCGGGTACTGCCAGCTTCAATCCAAATATACGAGTATCAGTATCGGCCTTGAAAGCCCATATCTTTGGAACCCTATAGTGCAAGGTAAGAGAGATAGATGGGAGTGTACTTGTGTGTCCATGCATGCGTGAGTGGCCTGTCAGCACTCACAGCAGTACTAGTACTTCATATTCATGTCTCTCTCTCTCTCTTCGTCTCTCTTTCTTTCTTTCTTTCTCCCTGCATCTCTCTCACCTGTTCATTTGTCGCTGCTTGACAGTTCTCATTATTGCCTTGGCACTAGCTCAGCATGTCCTGCCAAAGCAAGACACTGAAATGGAATTTGAGAAAGAGGGAGTGTGTGGGAGATTGTAAATGAAGAAAGGGAGGGAGATGCCGACAGAAACAGAGAGAGAGAGAGAGAGGGTGGGAGAGAGAGAGAGACAGAGAGAGAGAGAGAGAGAGAGAGAGAGAGAGAGAATGAGAATCAGGGGGGAAAGGAAGAAAATGGAATCAAACGAGAAAAGAGAGAGAAGGGAAAAAGACAAAGAGATGGGGGAGAGGAGTGTTAGGGAGCGAGGGGATGCTGCAGCATAATTAAAAGTACTTAACTCCCGCCAGAATGACAATGAAGCAGCACAAACAACATTGACAAAGGTATTAACATGGACATGTATACCTCTACACAGACAAACACCCACACTGACAACACAGACACCAAGCCAACACCGCTATACAAGAAGAGGGTGATACACACTGCAGGGTTTGGATCATATTTAGTCCCATTGAAACATGCTACAATATATGAAGTCAACAACATCATATAAACTAAATGAGGACGATTTTTCCCAAAATTGTCAAACATGTTACAGTTACTCCTATTGGACCTTTTCACAAACATGGCTGCCGTACTTCCGCAGAGTAAAGATTGGTTCTCACCATTGCCAGCAATGTTAAAAAGCAACTTTCTGTTGTCCATAACTCTGTCTGTGATCACTTATTTTGTTTCAACATAATGTATAACACAATACAGGTGTTGTCACTGACATATCTTTCTGTTTCTGTTGTCAGACTGCGCAACTATAAAAAAGTGGGTAACCCTTCATTTTACAGGTCCCTAACAACGTATGAACTATTTCTAATTAGACATTAACAAAAAAAACTATTACACAGTGGCTAATAATTATACAACAACATGTTTGCGTTCATATGTATTTACATAGTACCGGACCTGTCAAGTGAAGCGTGTCTATTTTCTACAATTCAATAGTAATTCCTATGTATTTACATGGTACCGGACCTGTAAAGTGAAGCGTGTCTATTTTACTATAATTCAATAGTAATTCCTATTTATTTACATGGTACCGGACATGTAAAGTGAAGTGTGTCTATTTTCTACAACTCAATAGTAATTCCTATGTATTTACATGGTACCGGTACCATACAATGTGATCATGTTTATTTTCTTCAGTGGCATTTAAATGGTACATTTAAACAGTACATTACATTTCATACAGACCAGACCGGGGGATCAATTTTACAAATATTGAGCCGTTCTCTAGCTTTAGCCTATCCCGATGAGTGAAAGATTATGCATGCTACGAACTTTAGCACCCGCCTGGGAGCTAACATGGCTAACTTTTCTACAGTGCTGGCTGTGTCAGTGAGCTAACGCTTGGCTAGTAGTTTCCAGTCGTGTGCCTGCGTTCGTTGTGCGTAAATTAATCTTCCACACCCAGGGGTCCACGTCTCCATTAAAACACATCTGTTAGTTAGCTAACATTAGCCATGCCCATGTTAGCTTTGGGTAGGCTACTTGTGCTGGGGATATCTCTGCATGCATGTCGCTGTAAAAAGAAACACATCTGTCCCCATTCAAAAACGTCTGCACTGTGCCCTCATCATCATCGACCCCCTCACCAAACAGAGACCATTCGAAGTAAATAAAACATCCGTTTGATTCCCACAACTATGTCATCCTGGCTTGTGTTAGTCCTAGCCGTAGCCACTTCAAGAGCCAGCTTGTAGCTAAATGGGTCCTAGCAGAATCCCAGCCGACAAGGCGACTACATAACAAACAAAACAAACAGGGACGGACAAACCTGTCTTTATTTTCGTCACAACGACCACACCGCATGCACACACATGTTCGGCGGCGGCACACACACACACACACATGCTGAATGGCGCCGTGAAATTTGTTCTCCGCTTTTATCCCATCCTGGCTTGTCCTCCTCCTCGGGCAGGCCAGGAGCGGTGGGCAGCCTGCAGCGCGACGCCTGGGGACCAACTTCTTCTTAGACCATCGCTGGTCAGGCGACGATCTTCTTAGATACACGATCTACGATAGATAGATATACGATCTACATAGATGCCGGACTGCAATTATTGGATATAGGCAGTCCAACAAGCACTTAAAATTCAGACATTGAACCCCTTAAATGGCTAACGTTAGCTAGAGACATGCATGGACCATGGATGTATTAAACTAGGCATGGACCCCTGTGTGGAAGATTCATTTATGCACAACGAACGCAGGCACACGACTGGAAACTAATAGGCCAAGCGTTAGCTAACTAACACAGCCAGCACTGTAGCAACGTTAGCCATGTTAGCTCCCAGGCGGGTGCTAAAGTTCGTAGCATGCATAATCTTTCACTCACCCCAGGATAGGCTAAAGCTAGAGAACGGCTCAATATCTGTAAAATTGACCCCCCGACACTTTACTGTCTGGTCTGTATGGAATGTAAGCTGCTGTCTGTTTAAATGTACCATTTGAATGCCAATAAAGAAAATAAACATGGTCACATTGTATGATTTATTGTCCAATTGTAGAAAATAGACCCGCTTCACTTTACAGGTCCGGTACCAGTAAGCACATAGGAATTACTATTGAATTGTAGAAAATAGACACGCTTCACTTTACAGGTCCGGTACTACGTAATTAGGGGTGTCACGATTTTGATTCTGAATCGAAAATCGATCGAAATGAGCATTCGATTTCGACCTTCGAAATCACAAGCAGGTTAGCGATTCTCCCAGTATTTTTTTTCTCTCCACCCCTGCCTACTTGCACGTGTCTGAAGAAAAAAAAAAACATTTCGATGACGACACAGCGTAGCTGCTAGAGAGCGCCCGTTCTATATTTCACTATAGCGCCCAAGAGCGCCCGTCATTTTTAAATCGTTTAAAATGTACCAAAAACTGATAATCAAGTTATCAGCTTTGTTTTATATATACTTCAAGTTGTCATCGATGAACCGGAACCGGAAAATACTGTATATCTGGTGACACTGAGATGTTTGATTTTCCCTGGGTTTAGTCGTCCTCCACCGGTAACGTTAGATCTAAAAATGGCTTCGCCGGCTAAGCGTCACGCTTTTAAAACCTTCTGGAAGCTGTCAGATTGTGCTGTGAGACAGAACCTGACCTGCCGTATGTAGTGGAAAGTTACGAAGACATTGTGAGTTGAAGTCTTTTGATCGAAATCGCTTGTTCTTGCTCGATAAAACAAGACACAAGATCACCTTCACTAAACAGTGGGACCTACCTGCTCTCACCGCCGGAGACGGACGCTGTTTTCCGGGAGGCAGTGCGCCGAAGAGTCGGTAGGAGGACTGGCCGGGTTGCGGTGACTTTTATCCATATAAGACTATTATTGTCTGATCTTATTACTGTGTGGGCTGAAGCGCTGGAGGTTTTGTATGTATTTTGAAAGCTTATCGTTAGCCAAGATAGGAAGGATCTGTTTTGTTGTCATACTGTGAATGTTGACACTGACTGAAGTAAGGAGACGCCCTGAATCGCCTTGCCATGTATTTGGTACCAAATTAAAGGGAAAGTTGTGTTTTTTTAAATGGAAAAACTTTGAAAAAATTTGACCATATGGCCTTAGTGTGGTACATTCCAAAAAAAAAATATGGCAGTTATATCACACTTGATACCATCTTTTTAAAGAAGAATTTGAAAATGTAAATGACAGTTGTCAGGGCATAAAACCAATGATCTGTTGATCTTTACAAATCAAGACTCAATAGTCTAACAATGCCGTCAGTGCTGAAAAAAAAAAGTTTAAATTGAAAATCGAATCGAATCGTGACCTTAAAATCTAAAGTCAAATTGAATCGTGGATTTGGAGAATCGTGACACCCCTAGTATTATAAACGCAAATATGTTGTTGTATAATTATTAGCCACGTTACTGTGTAATACTTTTTTTTGTTAACGTCTACTTAGAAATAGTTAACACGTTGTTAGGGACCTGTAAAATGAAGGGTTACCAAAAAGTGATATGATCGAGGGTCACAAAATGCTAACAGTACAGAAATTAGTATTAGCCTTGGTTAGCATTTTGTGACCCTCGATCACAGTTTGTGCAGTCATCTGACAACAGAAACAGAAAGATCTGTCAGTGACGACACCTGTATTGTGTTGTACATTATGTGATCAGAGAGTTATCAGTTGGCGTTTTAACATTGAAGGTGATGACTCATTTATTTTGTTCCAAATGCTGGCTTCATTTTACTGTTAGTAGAGAACCGCATGTAGTCTAGCTTCCCTATAGAGATCACTGAAGTCGTAATCTTCAAGATTGATTTTTTTTTTGTCCCCATGTTTGCTGCTAAGTGTTCATTGGTGTGATGTTTTGTGTCTATCTTTCATGCTAAGCGTTAATTGCTGTGGTGTTTCTGCACTGCACTTCCCAGAGATCACCTGCCAATCAAACAGTGTGTCCAGTATTGTGACGTCTTTTTCCTTGGATTTTCTGTTTGAGTTTCTGTAGGTGGCGCTTTCATGAACTGGCTATTAGGTGGAGTCACTATAGAGTACTAGAATTATAGGAATCAGCAATGGAGAGTAGACATTTATATACACTACCTGTCAAAAGTTTGGACACACCTGATTGAATGTACTATATTTTTCATTCTCATAAAGCCATTTTGATCTAAAGGCTTATGCTTAAATGCTTGAAATTAGTTTCTTAGACAAATATAAATAATGAAGTTGATGCCTATGTATGAATTTCTTTCCAAAGCCTTTGCCTTTCCATCAAGGCAAAGGGCAGCTGCTTTAAAGAATCTAAAATATAAGATAGTTTGGATTTGTTTAACACTTTTTTGGTCAGTGCATAATTCCATTTGAGTGATTTCATAGTTTTGATTTACTATTATTCTAAAATGTGGAAAATAGTAAAAATAAAGAAAAATTTGGTGTGTCCAAACTTTTGACGGGCAGTGTATATTTATTAATGTTAAAGTTTTATCTAATTTTATCTTATGTAATATGATGGGCCAATATCCTGTGCCTTTCTGCCATTATTTTTCCAGTACATAAACTACAAGCCGGGAATGCAGGCTCTTTCTTAGCAAAGCCCTGCTTCACATTCATACAGTTACAGTACACACAAGACCACAGTCTAATACTGATCGGCTTCAGTGACCGACGGTAGAAGACTCCCAATGAGAATGTGTGGTACTGTATGAATTTATAGCAGAGTGGGGCTGAAAAAGTATTAAAAAGTAGTGTAAAAAATCTGCCAAAACCTTAAGTAAGGGGTGGAATTAGATTAGATTACATTAGATTACATTAGATGAAATTTGAATGATCTCTGTGTGAAAACTCGGCCATTGCAGCAGCAAATAGCAATAGGTTACAGAAGGAGAAGAAGAAGAAGAAGAAGAACAGAATAAGAATGCAGAATATGGGAGTTGAAGATACTCAGCTAACAATTCTATATTAGGAAGAAATGTATGAAGGAGAATGGGGAAAAAGTCTTAATTCCAGCATTAATGGCAGCAGTAGTATCAGTAGCAGCAAACATAAGACAATGTGAAATATGCCCATTATGAGAGAGAATTATAAAATGATCATCTTGTGAAATATTGAAGCATTTTGCAGCTTGGGAAGCACTGAACTGTTAGTGTTGCCATTTTTTTTTCTGTAAATAGTATATCCACTGACTAAAATAAAGAATTTCTACAGTAGTGTCAAGCCCATACAACTGGGACTAGACCCAGTATTCACTTTGACGTGTTTGTGAGTGTGTGTGTGTGTGTGTGTGTGCGCGCGCGCGTGTGTGTGTCTTTGTTTGTTGTGTAACACCCTCTACAAAGCGGAGGCTAGCTGTCATATGAGAGCGAAAGCTGTCAATGATTCCCTCTGTGAGAAGCGTACATACACATACAGTCACATAGATATACACACATACACATATAGATATATACATATACATACATGTATTCTAGACAGTCATGCGCACGCACACACATACACATACACACACACACACGCACACACACAAAGAGACTTTATTGATTATGATGAGTCCTTCATCCTTTCAGGTTATTAAATTATTGATCAGAGACAAAGACTTTTAATGGAATCCAAATGTCATGATGTGTATGTGTGCTTATCTGTGTGTGTGTAAATCTGTAGCGTGTGTGTGTGTAGAGAGAGCTGAGGATACAGTTAAGCTCCCTTCTCCATCTCCATGTTTACACTGCTCTTACTCCATCATCTCTCTATCCTGGCTGATGACGCACACACACACACACATACACATACACACACACAGACACACACACACACACCTACACACACAAGAATTTGGAAATATGACAGGATTCAACAGCAGGGTAGCTGATCATTAACCCTTCTCCCTTTTCTTCTTGCTGTTCTTTGTCAGTGTTTCTGCCTTACTTTCAGTTCTTCACGTGCTCTATACACAATCCTGCAGACAGATACATATGTGTACACACACCCACTCACACACACACACATTCACACGCATACTCATTGTTCTCTCCGTCTTATCTCTCTTGCTGCGCTTCTCTTCTCTTCTCCTCTGTTGTCCTGCTGGTTTCCCTATTGGCCGGGCCTCTCTCTATCACATCAAAACAACTCGGAGACGGCGACGCCGGCCCACAATCCCAGGTAGAAAAAGTGACTCGCGTATCAGCGTGGCGGAGAGAATACAAGACAATAAAAGAGCTGGAAACTTTATCTCAGAGGAAACAGAGAGAGAGAAAGAGTGGAGGAACATGGCGGGGCTATAGGATGTCTCAACATGAGATAAGGGGTCTACATGGCAAGAAGTAGAGGATGATAATCTACACACATGGAGAATTGTTAATATGGCGTCCACTGCGGCTACTATTGAAATTCACAGCAGAGTTTCATATTATTTACCATAATTTTCCTCAGGCGTCCAACCAAGCCAGCTCAGGTGTAGAGGAAGAAGGGGGCCTCGGGCCATATTTAGATCAGGCAAGAGGCAAGACGGCTACACGCTACTTAATTTGCTAGCTGGGTGGTCTTGCTGTACTCTGAGGGGGTGAAAACTAAATCAAATGTGCGATGAGAAACTCCAAACACTGCATTTCATTGCATTGGTAATTCTTTAAAGGTGCAATACACTTAATTGTATTCTATTTTTGTATTCCATTGAATTTTGGTAGAAGCCTTCGGGTAAAATTGGATTAGCTGCTTTGCACCACTAAGAGCACTGAACTTACTGCCATATTTATATGCAATCCATTCCCTTTACAGGTCCCACATTGTGTATTTTTGTTGTTGTTTTTAAATGTAGGGGAGAGCGGGGCAAGTTGTCACGTGGGTAAGTTGTCACGGTGGCTTTATTTTTAGAGCCAAAAGTCCAATTACTAAAATGTTTACTTTCTTAATAAGAGGTTACCTATGTTGAGTACAACAGTCTGAGTCAAAACACTCTAATATAAAAGCAATTTGTATACCTGAAAGTAAATAATGTAAATCTTAGTGTTTTCTTCTCATTTTTTTCTTATAAAGGAATCAAAATAAATATACATTGCGACATAAAAGCAAGGGTCAGGATGGCTCAGGATAAGAATAATATTCTTCATGATGTTTTGCAAATAAATGCAGTTTAGTAAAAGGGTCTTTATTCGATGAGTTTGAACATTTACGTCCTGACAGGCAGAAAAATCACAATACTTGATCCCGATTGGCCGACAGCAGCAGCTCCTCTAATTCGAATGAAGTAAACATGCTGAATAGAGGCTTTCCAGTTAAAATGCTGCAAACTGGCCCAACTGGAAGGATTTCAGTAATTGTTTAGTGAGGGGAGCCAGTCAGGACCAAGTCCAGTTGTGATGCATTTAGTGCCGTTAGTCTGAAACTGCACTTTGAAAATGCAATTTTAAATTCAACGAATCAAACACAATCAAATTTTAACAATGGCTCCATTAAACATCTTTGATCATATATGTACATACATTGAGGACATGTTGAATTCATACAGTACGGCCCCTTTAAAACAGGGCATATAAACACAAATTGGCTTGAACAAAAGCAGTGTTTGCATGTGAATACAGGCTTGTGGCACTGCAGGCTAAGCTGTGCTGTTGGAGAGGTTTCGGTGTGGATATGAGCCAACTGAAATGAACTCTGTTGCTGAAAACACAAACATCCCATCATCTATTGTTAGAGCTATCTCCATGGACACCGCTGTCTGTTTGTCTGTCTGTCATCCTCCAGCCAATCCCACTCTGCTCTGTTGCTCTTTCTCATTTCTCTCTCTCTTTCTCTCTCTCTCTCTCTCTCTCTCTCTCTCTCTCTCTCTGTCTGTTTGTTGATGTTTTATGATGTCAGAGCTCAACATGAGTCCTGGTGCGCGTAGTTTCATTCATTTCGAGACCAAAAAATGACGTGTGAAGTGAAAACAAGTAAATAAAGCGGTGATATACATCATCTGCTCTCTAATTCACTTGTTTTCTCACCCCGTTTCTCTCTCTCTCTCTCTTTTGATTTCGCACACACACTGGAACAAAGCATGCTGAGACATAAACCTGCCTCAGCCTTCCTCCTAGCATTGTAAAATGACATACAGAGTGGAGGAGGAGAGCGAACGAGCGAGCGATAGAGACAGGCAGAGAGAGAGAGAGACAGAGAGAGAAAGATAGAGAGGCTCTTAGGTGAATTGTTTTGTTGGATTAATGTTGAGGATAAATAAAGAGAAGTCCTAGGTGTCGGTGAGCCGTGATGAGCTCCATCACTCCACTGGCTTAATGAAATCAGCCCGCTCTTCATATTTCACTGCAGCTACGCAATCTGATTAAGACCTCCTCCCAATACACACACATGTGCAGGCGCACACACATCAATACACACAGAGGCACACACTCGCACGCGCTTGCACCATCAAATATTGAGACATATGGCCTGGAAAGAGGGATGGAGGGGAGGGAGGGAGGAGGAGGAGGAGGCATGTAGGAGAGGAGCTGAGCGATGGACTGATCTCCGAGGAAAACACATATGGACGTAAAACATGCAAATATGCAAACATATACTAGCTCCCATGTGACGTGTCTTGCATTCATAATGTTACAACTGTGTTGGATGGGAACATGTTACAGTAGTATTATTACGTTTCCGTTTAACAAATTTCAATTCCAGTGATAATATTACAGTTACCAATCAAACAGAAAATAAGTTGTTCCCTACTATATCCCACCTCCACCTTCTGATTGGTTTTCATCATCATAATTAATCATCACACTCTCACACTGAACTGCTTTGATGAGAGATGGTAGAAAAGTGAACTTTCTCTGGATGGAAGCATTCCCACTACTTTGACGAGAAATGGTAGAATAATTGACTTATCGAAGTATCTAACATTTTCCACAAAAAGAGGAATTGTCTTCCTTTGAGGTAACTTGATATATTTTATTTTTATTTTAATTATGCTCATAAAACATTCTTTTCCAGTTTTGATTCGTCGCTCCCTGTGTGGAGATTTCCCACCAGTGACCATACCCTACTCCAGAATTTAATTTGGGCAAACAGAGTGAATCTACAAGGTCTCAATTAGGGGGGATGGGACACTTTTTGATTTAGACCGATAAGACGGCAGCGTTTTCCAATAAATACCTTGCATAATGCACCTTTAAAAACAAGACAAGCATTTTCCTGAAGTGATATTGTTAATTTGTGAATCTTGGCTGGGCCAACCAGAAACTCATTACCTGTGTTTAAGTCTCTGATCCATCCAGTCCGGCCTAGCTGCACTGCAGACTCCACAATGCCATTAAAACAACAATGAAACTCATCAGAGAGGAGGAGAGAGAGAGAGAGAGAGAAGGACATAGAGAGAGCGAGAGAGAGAGAGAGAGAGAGAGAGAGAGGGAGGGAGGGCAATGGAGAGCAGGAGGGAGAGAGAGATTTGGCTGCTTTATTTGTTAGATCACTTAGACTTAAACTGAGAAGAATTTAATGTCCTCAGGAAGGCCATTTGGTTTGCAGTACAGCACATAAACAACAAGAAGAAACGCATTTATAACACAACACTAAAACAAGACAGTACTGTACATCTTAGTCTAGGCCTATAGTCTTAAGATGGCAGCAGCATCCTGATCAAGAGAAATTCCAAAGTGCAGACAGCGTTTTACTGCATACTATAATGTTTCTATGGGAAAGAAATATAGGGAATATTATGACCACCAATATGTTCTCGTCAAATAAAAAATCAAAGTCCAGGCACTCACCTGTAGCGACAACCTGAGACTTTGTTGCCAACTTTGAGAAGATGGTCGACAACATCCGAGGCTCCTTCTATCAGCCTACCTCTAGGCCAGTTGTTCTTAACCCTGTGCCCTGGGCCCAAGACTATAGTTTTTCATTCCACCCAATTAGTTCCTCCTGTCTGGTGTGTTAATCAGTGAAAACCCTCACTTCATCCTCTTCTAACCTCTTCTAACCTCTTCTCTGACATTGGCTTAATGTTTCCATATCTTTCTCCTCTCACCAGATGAAGTTCTTAAACTCATCTCCACCAGAAGACCAACCTCCTGACCCTCTTGCCCACATCCCATCCTCCCACTGGACCATTGCTGCTGATCTACTCCCCCTGACCACCATCATCAACTCCTCCCTGACATCTGGCTGTGTACCAACTTCTACAAATCAGCACTTCTCAAGAAATCTACCTTTGACCCATCTAACATCAAAAATATAGACTGTTGAGTGTCCCAGTGGCTTAACCGGTAGAGCGCATACCATTAAGACGAAGTCCTAGTCGCGGCGGCACAGGATCAAATCTGACCCGTGCCCTTTGCCACATGTCATCCCCTCTCTCTGCCCTGTCTTTACTGTCAATCTCTACTGCTGCACTGTAAATAAAGGCAAAACCTTTGAATGGGCTGGCTCTAAGCAACTCTGTCAATTTCTTTCACAGAATTCCAGCCCAACCTGTCTCCATTCTACTGAGACTGAAACACACCACTCTGCTAGAGCTACTTCTCTCTCTTCAGTCCTCATCCTCCTACACCTATTTGCTGCTCTCATCGGTTCTCTCTTCAGTCCTCATCCCCCTAGACCTAGCTGCTGGCTTTGACACTGTCAATCACCAGATGCTTCATGCCACCTTTGGTCCTGTCATCACATTCCACAACTTCTCCTTCCATTGCTATGATTGTGGCACCTAGATTTAGACACACATTCTAGCTTGCCTCACTGATGTCTCCAACTGGATGTCTGTCCACCACCTCAAACCCAATCACAACAAAATTGACCTGATCTTTTTCCCTGGACAATTATGCCCTCTACATGACCTCTTCATCATGAGAACACAGTGACTCCTGCCCAGACTGCCAAGAGTCTTGGGTTGATTCTAGACAACACACATGTGCCAAATCAGGCCCTTCCTTACCACGGACTCTGCCCAGCTACTTGTTCAAGCTTCAGTATTTTCCTGCCTGGACAACAGCAACTCCCTCCTGGCCAACTGCTTCATTAGTTTTGAATTCAAAACTAACATACTTGGCTGTAAAGGATCTGTACCCTGATACCCCCAGGCCATTGTCCAGCTCTACATCCCAATACCTCCAGGCCATTGTCCAGCTCTACATCCCAATTCCTCCAGGCCATTGTCCAGCTATACACCCCAATACCTCCAGGCCATTGTCCAGCTATACACCCCATACCTCCCATAACTCCAGGCTGTGGTCCAGCCTTGCACCCCCTTACCTCCAAGTCACGGTCCAGTCCTACACCCCCATACCTGCAGAATATGGTCCAGCCCTGGAATGACCCACTCCAACAGTAGACTGACTCCGTATCCTCTGTCTTCCACTGAAAACTCATCTTTTTAAGCAGTCCCTCACGTCACTTTCTCCCTGCTGAATCACATTCCCCTCACATTCTATTCACTCTAATTGTTCTCAAAAATCCCTTCTATCTCTCTCCTTAACTCAGCAATACTCTCTTACATGAATGTCCTATGGTCACAGGAATAGATATTTAAGCTTATTCAGTCAGCTAAATGCCCAAAATATAAAATGTAAAATGTACTTTATAGGACCTGCTGATAGCTTATTCTGTTTATTCAACTTACAATTTCAGTCAATTTACAATTTTGACGTTTAGCCGATCCTCCTATCCACAGCAAGTTTGAAGAAATGTAACAGAAGAAAATACCAATGTGAATCCTGTAATCTCCTGCAACCTAGTAAAGTTCAAGCCAAGGGATGGAACAGCAATGTTTAAAAAAGGAAAATACATTTTTTTAAAGGAAGAATTGTACTGTATGATTAAGAGAAATGTGAATGTGTCCAGACACACCCTGTCACAACCACTGTACCTCTGGTCAGGGAGAGATGACATAGCTCAACCTGCTCAGACCCAGTCATCTTCCCACAGGTTTTTACCACAATCTTCCATTGGTTCCTATGAAGGCTCTTTAAATTATTTTACAAACCAACAGCACATGCTGTAATAGAGGATACTCTCAGTGAGTGGTTTGTAAAGTAGTGTTGAAATGGTATGATCAGCATAGGAAAAATTCATATGCTGTTCTCTTAAAGGGGATTGAGGCATTTGCACTCACCCCCCACCTCTCCTCTCCTCTGTTGATGCATAGTCTGGTCACGTGAAATCAGATCATCAGTTTCTTGGTCTTAACTATATTCATAGTCAGACTTGAAACCCCACACCAGTCATTTGGCTCCTTTCATGCTATATTTGTTTTCCTTCCAAAGCAGTCATCCTTGCATAGAATATACAGCAGAGGTGGCAGCAACCTGCCCAGTGGATATAAACCCACCTCAGGCATTGTGCTACCAAGCTGAACTCTGAGATCTCCCAGTGAAGAAATCTGTTATCCAGGGATCAGCTTCATGTCCAGTCCAAAGTTATGTGAGAAAATGCAGAAATACCTGATATAATCTAGATATACATTGTATAGATATAATAGGCCCAGATGTACTAAAGGTTTGTGATCTACAAAAAAAGTGCACAGGGCATTGGGACTTGGAAAATAAAAGTCCAATCTGGACGGCAGTGTTCTTTGCGCTTTTGCCTTATTGCATATGCATTTGTGCCTGTTCAAAGGCTGGAATTGCATTCCAGCCTTTGAACAGGCACAAATGCAAAAAGAGGGAGGGAAATATGGAAATTGTCACTGGATGTGATTTATCAACTCTGGAGGCTTGCAATTATCTGTTGATTGCACTGGTATTTAAGAACCAGGAAAAGAGCATCTTAAAACTTAAAGCACAGGCAAGCTTGGCTGCGATGGTAGTAACTTGGTGGATGCATCACCAGAGAGTGTCAGAGAAATAACCTAAACTTACTTACATTTTTATTAGATCAATACATAATAACCCTGTTGGAATACAATTCCGGTGTTGGTTTGGTATGTTCTGACTGTGGGAAAAGGTCATTATCAGATTAATTTGTAACTGAAGAAAAGAACACCCTGCATGATCAACTTTGATGTTTAATCATAGGCTATACCAATTTCAGTTGTAGCCTACTTGTATTGTCTTTTGTGCTCTGGGGGAAGCCCATTAATAGCGCACTTGGGTATAGCCTCACCATCCATAGTAATTGATGTACAGTTTCCATACAGACAATAAAATTTCTTGGCAAAGCTAAACAGGACATTGGCACAATAGTGGGAATACCAAGTTTATTTTGCATGCACCAAGAATAAGACAACATAAAACTGTTGTGAAAATAAAATGGGCAGTCAGTTTAAAATGGCTTGGCTTGTGGGAACTCTTACATTTGTTCTACTCATATTTCCAATTCTGCTTAATTATCTGCGTCTGTGTTGATTTGCTTGTCCAGTCTTAGTAAATAGCCTACCTGTGTGACTAATTGTGCCCACACTTGTTTGTCGCACTGCGCATCAAATTGCGCTATGTTAGTAGATCCAGGCCATAGGGTTTACTTTTTGTCTTCCTTGTCCTCATTTTTTTATTTATTACTATTGATATCCTATTATGGACTATAATGCATTTTGTAGGTATCAATCAATTCCATTTCATTGCTTTTTGCAGTGCAAGTCTGAATTTGAATTAGAGAAAGATAGACAGAGGGAGAGAGAGAGATGGGGGGCTCCACAGTTCCATTAAGACAACAGTAAAAGTAGCGGCGACTACAGAGCAGAGAGCAGACAGCTCTGACCAAGAATTATTAGTCAGCAGCATACTACTCAGCACTGAGGACAGTGCCAGGGTCTGTTTGTACAGTACACACTGGCAGCAGGGTTTGCACTGAAAACAGTTTGCATTTACAAAACAGGATGATTGGATCGGCTTTTCACTGCCTGGCTGTGGGTAATTCCTTCTGAAATGTAAAATAATTTGTAAGGAAATAAAAATCAGTAGGTCATTTCAACCAACTCATCCACCATTAAATTAGGTTTGTATTTCCATTAAGTATGGGTTTCCCATTCTTTGCATGGGCATATTCTCATAGAAAACTTGCCCATGAAACTGTGTTTAGGACTAGGAATACAAAGTCAGTGGGCCTGGATGATAACAGATAGCAACACTATTGAAATCCACATTTTGTGCATATTCACCTGTGTGGACATCCTGGGACCAGATGCGTAAAACTCTGTAGATTCAAGACTAAAAATCTATATATGCACAAAATTGGAAACATGCTTATATAGTCTTTTCTTCAGATTTATAAACCCTGTTCACGTGCTGTTCCCGCAGTGTTCCGTTTTATAAATATCAGTCATCGCACGTGTACATGTGCCTAACACCCACTCTCACAATTATTAGAAAAATTCTAAATTCTAAAATATTTTTTAAATGAGGATTATTTTAATCTCAGCAGACAAAATGTTTTGTCCACAGTGATTAAAATAATCCTCATTTAAAAACTATTTTTGTCATGTGCAACCCAATCATTTCAATTAGCCTTCGTGGTGTAATCTGCGCTGTACTTTTTGCACATTGCACTTTTCCACATCGTAACTTAGCATGGCTTTTTTATGATGATGTGATAAGCTTTTTCTGTTATGTCTAATTATGTTTCTATGTTTTTGTGTTTTTTACAATTGTCTTGTTTGTAAATCCATGTTTATTGTGATGAAGCCAAAGACAATTTTGCACATTGTGCACAATAAAGTTTCTAACTAACTAGATATTTTGATTACTAGGATCACGCACACACACAGCCTTTTTAACCTGGTTTGGACATAAATCATCATGATGGGCGGGCCAGAAAATCAGACTCGCCTTAGTGTTGTATTGGCAATTTCCTCTAACAGCGCCACAGAAGCCATTGTATCGTTATGCACAGCCATTGCGCATCGCTATATATTGTGAGCCATATTGTGAGACTGATTACACATGAGTAGGTCTGATTTATGATCTGATATGCGTTCTTTTTCCCGCATTGCTGTATGATTTGGGTGACAAAATGTAAACCTATTTACTTGCACTAGAATAAAAATCATGCTTAGGTGCCGGGACAAACAGCCAGATGCCCAGAATGACTTCTGAGGGCGACGCCAAGGCATACCTGGCCACCTTTGAGGGGACGGCCACTGTGTGCTGCTGGCTGAAACTGGAATGGGCCCAGGCTCAGCGGCTGCGTGACGCAGTGAGGCGTTTGGCTGAGGCCGGGGGAGAGGACAATGGACGAAATGCTTGACCAGGTCATCTTGGAGCAGTTCAAGGACAGCATACCACCAGACACAGCAACCTGGGTGCGCTGCCACCATCTCCCCAGTCTCACAGAAGCCATCACCTTACTGGAAGACCAACCTCGACGTCCCCACCTGGACCCGGAGCAAGAGTCGGCACAGCAGGCCCACACCGGTTTACTGGAAAAGGGTCCCCCCAACCATATTCTCCCCTCCTACTCCCCCAAACCCTATCCCCACGCTAACCTTCCTCCTTCTCCTCTTCCCTCTACTCCAGGCCCCGTCTCAGGCCCTGCTGTATTGACCCCACAGAGAGCTCCTCAAGCTTTCTTGGAGACGTGTGTTGGTGGTGCGTGTTTTGCCATGAATGCCAGTTAGCCAATTCCCCGGCCACTCCAAAAGCACCTTTGCGCTCATTACCTTTAGTGGAGGTCCTTTTGAAAGAGTGGGGATGAACCTCATCGGGCCATTAGACCATAGTGCACGTGGGTATTTGGGTTTTGTGGTAGTCCTGGTGGATTACAAGGTATCCAGAATCAGTGCCATTGCGCAGTATCTCTGTAAAGAGCGTTGCGCAGGCGCTGTTTCAATTCATCTCCTGAGTTGGAATCCCGAAAGAGATTCTGACTGACCAAGGCACTTTGTTTATGTCAAAGGCAAAGATAGTCGTAATTGGGACAAATGGCTGGACCCTCTGTTGTTTGCAGTGTGGAGGGTACCTCAGGCCTCCAAGGGATTTTCTCCCTTTGAGCTGCTGTTTGGCAGAAAACCCAGCGGTGTCTTGGACCTGATTAAAGAAAACTGGGAGCTCGGTCCAAGCACCAGTAAAAATGAAATTCAATATGTCCTGGATCTGAGAGCAAAACTCCATAGGCTTGGGCAATTGTCACATGAGAATTTGCTCCAGGCCCAGGAATTTCAACAGCTCCTGTACAATAGAGGGGCTCAGCTGAGACAATTTACACAGGGTAATTGCTCTGTTCCTCCAGCTCCAAATTGCTCATCAAGTGGCAAGGACCCTTTATGGTCACACGGCGGGTTGGGGATGTGGACTATGAAGTGGAGCGCACTGACAGGGGTGGAGCGACACAAATATACCACTTAAACCTTCTTATAGCATGGAGGGAGGCTGAGTCGGTCTCTCTGGCTAGACTCTGGCCAGTCCCAACTCATCAGTTGGGACTGGAGGTACCAAAATCCAGCAATCAGACCACAGTCCCTTGTGATAACCATCTCTCACTGAGTCAGAAGGCAGACATTGCCACTTTGCAACAGTGCTTTGCTGATGTGTTCTCCCCCCTACCACGGCGTACAATACTCCTACACCACCGCACTGACACATCCCCCGGTGTAGTTGTACATATTTGAAAAATCGTGCCGGAAGAATCGGAGGTGATGCTGGAGATGAGAGTGATACAAGAGTCCAAAACCACCTTGTGTAGCCCCATTGTGTGTGTCACAAAGCCTAATGGGTCTATACAGTTCTCTGTGGACTATTGCATGGTGAATGATGGGTCATGTTTTGATGCCTACCCTTGCTCTGCTCGATTTTTCATGACACTGGATTTATTAATGTACTGGATTATTAATGATATTGAGCAAAGGGGAGACTAATATCGGAAGGAGTTCTTTAACCACTTTGGCGGTAAGAGGGTCGGATGGGCTGGTTGTGGATTTAGAGGCAAATACTATTCTGGAAAAGGTATCTAGGGAGACTGTCTCAAATTGCGAGAGTACGCTGGTGGTCTCCAGGGCACCAGGTGCTCGATCAAGGTGCTCAATTAGGTAATGAGAAGAATGTTAAGAAAATCATCAGCTGTAAAAGGAGAGCTGAGTACAGGGTAGGGTTTTTGGGTAATTTTTACTACAGTGTCGAATAGGAACTTTGGGTTGTCTTTGTTAGCATTAGCTCTCAAGTTTGGACGAGCGCCATTTGCGTTCTAACATTCTACATCCCTGTTTTTGTGCATGTGTATCGTCAGTAAACCAAGGCCTTAATGATTAGAGGCGCAACAGTCAAGTGAATCAGGTAGGATGGAGTTACAATTATCTGTGACTTTATCGATGGAGACAATTTGCTCAGGGAGTGAGGCAGAGGATCTGCGAGTTTTGCAACTGTGGGAGCATCAATACGGCGGGTGCTATAGGTATCAACCATGTTTGTTTGCTGACAGGGCAGTTCAATTTGGAATTTAATGAAGTAACAAAGTTGGCTAGTAGGTGGGCAGATGGCAACAAAGCTAATATGGTAGCATGGACTTTTATTTTTGACGTTTCTTGATGTTTCTACCCACGGTGATGTTTCTATGACGTTTATAACTACCAGCATTGATGTCATTTTTCTACCCCAGCCGATGATCTTTCTACCTGCAGTGATGATTTTTCTATCCACGCTGATGATGTTGTTGCCCATGGTGATGACATTTCTACTCGCAGTGACAATGTTACTATGTATGGTGACACGATGATGACTTTTGTACCGGCAGTGATGACGTTAATACCCCGTGGTGATAGCATTTCTATCTGCGATGACAACATTTCTATCTGAGGTGATGACATTTCTACCCACGGTGATGGCGTTAATACCCCGTGCTGATAACATTTCTATCTGTGATGACAACATTTCTATCCGAGGTGATGACATTTCTACCCACTGCGATAAAGTTTCTACTTGCGGTGATGACGTTTCTACCTGCAGCAATTATGTTTTTATCCACGGTGACGATGTTTCTACCCTTTGTGATGACATTCCTAGCAGCAGCGATGGCATTTCTACCTGTGGTGATGACCTTTCTACCTCCAATTACGACATTTCTAGTCGTGGTGATGAAGTTTCTACCCACGGTACTTTCTCGCTAATACGAACACACTGTACAGATTACATTTCCACCTGGCTGACTCTGGCAAATCCCATCACATTCCCATCACAATGCATGCTGTGCACATTTATACCTTGCATGTTTTTCCTTACCCAGATAAGATATCCAGGTACAGATTGCATTTTAAGTCGGGGTGTAAATGGGGTCTCGAATGGCAAAACTTGCAACCAAGTGTCAAGGGTAACCTTACTCTGCCTCTGTCTTTCTCTGTCTTTTCCCCCCCTCCCTTTATTTTCTTTGTATCCCTCAAAAGTACATGAAGGCTCACACAGTGGGTCATCAGCTCTGAGACGATGAAAGACAAAACCTACTGCTGTGCACTTTAGATATACTGTAATGAGACTGAATAAGCACATTAGTATGGGTGTGCGTGTGTGTGTGTGTGTGTTGTGTTATCATTGTCTAATGGTTAGACTTAAGGGCTCAGAAGAAGATTCAATTACTGTGGCCTGTTGTTGTTCGCACCCCATGGCTACACACACACACACACAATCACGCACACACATACACACACACATAAACGCATGCATCTATACACTGTCACAACATTGCCCTCACACACTTCATATAATGCCCATAGTTCATTGACTCAATGAAATTTGAATGCCCTCAACACACACACGCACACACACACACACACACACACACACACATACACACACACACACACACACACTCGACAACAAAGTCATTTGAGAACCCTGAAGGAGCAATATCCAAATCTGCCAAAGAGAAAAGAATGATAATTCTATTGAGAGTCAATCTCGGGGCGTTTTGTGATTATGGTTATTTATTTGGACCCACACAGTACAGTCAGCGTCAGAATGAACGCAAATATCGATCTCTTTTAGGATATGAAAACACCTGCAGGCCTCAAATCATTCCTAGCAGTCTCTCTCCCCCACACTCATTCATTGACTCCCACTCTTAAGTTTTCACTTTCCCTCTCTCTCTGTCTTTAGTTTCTCTTGCTCTTTACCATCTTACTTTTTCCTGCTTTCTCTCTTCCTCTGTCTAGATGGTTCATCTGAGGAAAAAGAACATTTGCCACTTGTGTTTGGACAGTTGTTTTTGTGGTGTAATGCACACAATCGCTTTTGTAACTTGATCTCCTTCCTCTGTAGAAAACAACAGCCACTATTTTTGGTTATCCGTCTATTTGAGTCTGTGCATCTGACATTATGAATAGGTTAAGAGAGTGTCACAACCTCGCCGCAAGACTGATTGAACTGATTTTTCTGTAGTTCAAACATATGCTCTTGGTGTATGAATATAACCTAAACCACTACTTTGAATTTATCCAATTAAACCAGCCCAGTGTAGTCCAGTCTAGTCCAGTACAATTCAGTCCAGTCTAGTCCATACCAGTCCAATTCAGTGGAGTCTGGTCCAGTTGAATAGAGTCCAGTCCAGTCCAGTCCAGTCCAATTGAGTAGTCTAGTCGAGTCGAGTTGAGTCCAGTCCAGTCCAGTCCAATTAAGTCCAGTCGTGTCCAATTTAGTCCAGTCAAATTTAGTCAAGTCCAATTTAGTCCAGTTCAATACAGCCCAACAGTGTAGTCATTTTTTTTTTATATAATGTAACACCAATAAGCATAATACCATAAGCATTTTGTGTTGTAGTCATAATAGTCAAATTACCATTACAAGTGACAAGCAGTATTCACAAAAGTAATATGTACAACACATAATAAAATTATATAGATAAAACACAAGAAAAGAGATAAAACACAAGAACACAAAACAACAATGCACCATTTTATCACCATTTTAATGTCTTCTGTCCTCCTATGAGAAAGAGACATGCATCATACAGATAGGAAAAAAGATAGAGAGAGCAATAGAGAAAAATAGAGAAGTAAAAAATCTGCATTGGAGAAGAAGGAAAAGGACATGGATCGGGGGAGGAACAGATGTATGATAAAGAAAAGAGTATGAGTGCTCCAGAAAGTTCAGGAGACGAGTGGACAGTTGGGAGTGGACCTGAGTGATAAAATAAGATTGATGATCAGCATGGAAAGAAGTGTTTATGAATTATTTACATGTTAGAGGGATTTACAGTATATGGCAGCTGACTTAGCTATTGACCCGTTTCCTCTCCTCTCTAACTCCCTCTCTCTGTCCTCCTCTATCTCATCCCTTACCTCATCCCCTCTTCCACTCTGTTTGTTTGACCCACACCCCTTAACGCAGCCATGTTGATTGATATTGTTTCATCTATGTTACGCCCTATCCATTGTTGCGAGGTGCATTGCATACATTTGTAAGAAATGTGCTATGGAACGTAAGTCTGGATTAATCAAATGATTGATTGCCCTATATGTTGTATTCCCTTATTCTGCCTCCCTGCCTTTTGATTTTTCCAGTATACAACCTCTTTCATCTTTTATGTTCTCTCTCAGCCTCCCCCCATCATTTTTGTCTTTCTTCCTCATCTCTCACTCATCTTTCACCCAATTATTTCTTTTTCTATATTTTTTTCCTCTTCCTTCTTTCTTCCCTTGCATGCTTCTTCTTTCCTTCCCTTCATTCCCTCTCTTCCTTCTTTTTGGTAGAATGTTCCATTGGTCAACTTAGCTGTTAAGTGATGAGAATGTAGACATCAAAATCATAAATGGATTCCTGTTAGAACGTTGGCTCTGGAGCTCCATGCTAATACTTTAGCATACACTAACCTATGTTGAGTGATAGTAGGCCGCTAGTATTAACCAAAGTAAGAAGAATGAGCTTTTAGCAATAAAAAGTTGTTAGTGGTTTTTATTATATGGCCTATAGATTGATAATTTAAAAAAGAAAAGAAAAAAAGAAAAAGATAACATGTTTATTTTTGGAATTATATCAGATGACAGTGATTTTTAGCTGTATACAGTTTACCATCGCCCACCACCTTGACTTACTATGGAAACAAAACAAGTCATACTCTCATGTGAACAGAGGCCTTTCCACAGGATATTTCAAAACACTGCTTTATTTTTTAGCATATTTCATGTAAATTTTACAAATTTCCTACACACATATAATTGAAAATTACGTACCAACTAGCTTTAGTGCTAGCGATAATGCTAGCAGTCTACTATCATTTACCATAGTGTATGCTAAAGTGTTAGCATGGAGCCTACTATCACTCAACATGCGGGGAAACATCGATGATTCTGGTGTCTGTTCTCATTACTTTCATTACTACAGGGAAGTTCACCAAAAACTTGCCGTATTCCTTCAATGGTTTATTTAGTGGCAGAGACAGATGCAGAGAAGGAGAGGAGAGACTGACAGTGGTCAAAAGAGGTCCAACAAGCCAGTTTTGTGCCACTCTTGAGTGATGTGTCGATTCACAAATGAATTTGAACGATACTTGAAAGTGAACAAGTGTAGGGGAAAAATAAACTTCACCCTTTGTGGGTCAAAATGTATAAGCAAAGGTTCAAGAGTCTTCCGTGGATTCTTTATTCAGACATGCATGGTTCAGTTCAGTGTTCTAGACAAGTAACAAAGAAGTGACAAAGAAAGGAGTGGAGAGAATTCACTTATATAGGTTAGAGTAAACAAAACCGTAAATCTCGGCACAGAGCCAAACCCACTTGGCTCAAAGACAACCCACAAGTTCGGGCTTCTTAACTCAAAGCCACACATAACCATATATAGTGAACATGCATACATACAGGCACCGACTACGTTATTATGGTATGTAGAGAAGAAAAAACACTCTACTCTGCAGGACAAAGGAAACGAAGGACAGAGTATAATATTCATTAAAAAGACACAGTATACATTTTATTTCTTACACAAGTCGAATTGGTTCGCCAATGGAACTGAATTGAAACTTCATGGCACAAGCACAACTGTATGAGTTAGTAGCTCACTTGCTGTAGCAGACTGAACCTTTGGTCAAAAGACATGCTACAAATGTGAGTGATTCGTTCCTTCAGTGGGTTACTTAATGAATTAATTCTGTACATCAGTCAGTGAGCGTAGACAAGATAGAAATGGTGGCTGAATCTGACAGACCCTATTTGGCCAAGATGTTGAGTTTGTAAAGCTGTAAATTACAGAGTCTACCAGATTTATCATTATTTGAGACTGGACTTGACCAAGTGTAACATTACCTGAAACAGCGAAAAAAGTCAGCCTAGGTTCACTTAACCTCTAATTAGTCTATCGGCTGTTTGACTTGTGCTTATAAGGTTATTTTCAATTTAATTGTTTTAGACTGTAGGGTAGGTTTTTTTGTGATGGCATTGCTCCTCATGTAGTTGGTGCGGGGGTAGGAGGTGAGTTAGGGTGGGGGATGGAAGTAAATGAAATGAACTGGTCCTTAATCGATTCACTACCGTCGGACAGCCCGAAAGAATTGAGTTAGTTAAAACAATCAGTTTTCACACCACTACCACTCGCTCTCAGCCTGGTTCAATGGAGACAACGCATGTTTAAAGTAAAAGGGAAACTGATGGTATTCTTGAGGCAATACAATATAAAACACATTCAGCCGTTTTTCACTTTGACATCAACCAATAACTATCTACTGTCCCAAGGGCATAAATTCAGGTGGGGACAGTGAGGATGTGTCCCTACCACTTTTCTGATGACCTAAAATTGTCCCTATCACCAATCTGATATGAGTTCCACATGCGTTCATCATGTGAACTATAGTTGCATCTGCTCCAGAGAGGGTTAACCCACATTTTGATTTGTCTAGATACAAAAATAGGCTACATTTCATTTTTTCTTATTTTTTGATGCTCTGATGAAGGTGTAATACCAAAACGCGTTAGCAGTCATGGCCAAAAAATAAATTGGTGAAAATTAGGTGACGTCTTTTTTGTTATATTCTTTTCTATCATTATATTGGTCGTCAAACACTAATTTGCATATTCATCTGTTTGATACACTTCCCACTGTTAGTGCAGGGAGGAGCTACACTGTGTATGGGAAGCGCTGTGATCATCAGACCTCTTTGGGTTTTACAAGCAAGTGGCAGAAATAGCCATTAGCCATACTGATTTGTCGCCAAATTCAAGTCAACACATTGTTCCCCATGGTCATAAAAAGTAGCTAGATTTGTCCTAGTCACTTTTGAGAAATAACAAGTCGCTAAAGTGGACAGCTGGATAGCTGTACAGACAGTACAGCGACATGGTATCATATAAAAAAACAATGGTCGTACAGGTTAAACTGAAAATATATCGATGTGTAAGAAGAGCCAAGAGCCTAGTATAGCTCACTTAAAGCACTGTAGAAGTAGGAATTGTTATAGCCTTTGCTCGATAGGAATAGCACAAGCAAGGTTATTTAGCTAGTCTAGTTAGTTGTAATAATGTCTCAACCTTCATTATATGGTGCTGAAGGAAATGTGATTAAAATTTTCACATTTTTCAGGGGGAGGACCCCTCCCTCACTTCCTTTTCTCACTCTCTTCCCGCTCTTACTTCCCTCCTTCTCTACCTCTTTTTCCCTTCCTTCTCTCTCTTCCCTATTCCTTCCCCCTCCCCTCCTTCCCTCTCTTACTCTCTGTCTTCTTCCTCTCTTCCTTCTTTGTCTTCCTCCCCTCTCTTCCTTTTCATTCCCTCTCCTTCTCTCTCCTCCTTCTCTCCCAATCCTTTTCCTTCCCTTCCTTCCTTTTCTTCCCTCTCTTCCTTCTTCCTTCATCAGCCTCTCTTCCTTCTTTGTCTTCCTCCCCTCTCTTCCTTTTCATTCCCTCTCCTCCTCCACTCTCTTCCGTCTCTCTCTCCCCCCGATCCTTTCCCTTCCCTCTTTTCCTTTCCTCACATCATTCCCTCTCTTCTTCCATCCCTCACTCTTCATTCTTCTTTCTCTCCATTGCTTTTTTCTAGAAGGGGCCGCAGTCCACTCCCCTTTCTATTTTTTTCGGAAACACTTTAATTGAAGTGGTGCTGATAAGACATTATAAGACATCATAAGTGTATTAACAGCACATTGTGAGTGCATGATTATTATAATCAGAGCATGATATGATAAACACAATGTGCAAAAAGTGTAGGGGGTTTAATCGTTTATAGGGCAACTGTATAGTTAATGACATGATATTAAATTGAATTTAATTTCCACATAAATATATTGTAAGAAAAGTCTATCGCTGCTTCTAATGGGTTTATAATCTGATGGTATCACAGTGCACTTTATGTAAAATGTTGCCAATTTTCCTTTATTGAGATAGTAGGAAAGTTGAGAGGACTGGAAAGGGGACATGTGGCTACAGAGGTGGGGGTCTGTAGCCAACGCCGCATGGAGAATTAAAGAAGCCATTTTGCCATGTGTTACTCTGGGTTAGCCCAGCACTCCAGGCACTCAAGCACGTTTTTTTTTTTTTTTTTTTTTTTTCGGTAACGTGGGTTCCACTCAACATGGAGGAGGACACGACGACTGCTGGTTGAAGGAGCAGTGGATATTGGCAACGTTCCTCTCAAAGTAGGCAACAGAAAAAGAGGGAGGAGAAGATAAAGAAAGGTAATGGGGGTTACAATGAGATGAATGGATGTTAGAAAAGAATACAGCTAATTTTTGGTAGATTGCCTTGTTGGCTAGCTTAGCCATTAAGTGATGAGAACATAAGCACCAAAATCACCCCTGTATCCATGACGTCATCCATTAATTTGCATATTGATAGTATGTATTAGTATGATATATTATAGGCTCCATGCTAGCTTACACTATGTTGAGTGAATAGTAGGTCACTAGCAATATCCAAAGCCTTTTAGTAATAAAAAGTTCTTAGTGGTTTTTATTGATTAATAATTAAAAATATATATACAGTATATATCACTAAGTCAATATAGCTGATGAAGCCAGGTTTATTTTTGGAACTATTTCAGATGAGAGTGATTTTTAGCTGTACACACTCCAAGTCTTGCAGGAACAGAGACCTTTCCATGAGCAAAGAGTCGGGTAGTTCAAAGCTCTACTTTATTATTATTAATATGTACATTTTCCAATTCCCTACACAAAACTGCCAAACATAACCACATATTGGGGGGCGCTAGTGAGCAGGCTATGGAGTAGACTGTGTTTTTGACAAGCTCTGCTGAAATTCGGTTTAAAAGTTTTGTTTAGGCACTCTACACCCACGAAAGGCTACGAAATACTGTTCTAAGTTTGTTATTTTCACTTTTCATTAGTTTAGTTTTGGTATTGCCGCGCCAATGGCCACTGGAGGAACCTCCACTACTGGGCCTAAAGCCTCAAGCTCTAGTGCTCCATCTACCGGGAGCAGCAGTGACTCCCCCCAACGAGATGATCAAATGGAGGTGGCGGACCTGAAAGTCGAAATCCTCACCTCGTTGAAAACGGACATTGCTGTACTGCTTAGGTCGGAGCTAAAGACTGTGCTGGCTGAGGAATTTGAGGCTGTCAAATCCGAACTACACGCACTAAAAACAGAAGTGGCAAATAATACTGCAACAATTCGCTCCGATGTGGAGACGATGAAAACAACCATATCGGAAATGGAGCGTGGGTTATCATCATGCTCAGACGACGTGACTTCGCTGCAAACCAAGGTGCCTTGACATGGAGGGAAGGATGAGGCGTTCCAACATCCGAATACTGAATGTCCCGGAGACCCCTGGCTCAAGTATTCCGGCGGCAGTCTCCAAACTACTGAAAGAAGTTTTTAACATGGACAAAGACGTTTTGATCGACAGATCACACAGGGATCTCCTTGACAGATCTGGTCTCCTTGCCTGGAGACCAGATGGTAAGCCCCGTGTCATTGTGGCGAAAGTGCATTATTATCAAGACTGTGTCGAAGTCCTTCGCCGTGCCAGGGAGTCCGGTCCTCTCAAGTTCAACGGAACCGCCATCTCCATATTCCCGGATTACCCCCCGAGTGTTGCACAAGCCAGATCTGCATTCAGTGAAGTCAAGCGACTGCTCCGTGGACGAGATGGCATTCGGTATGGCCTTTCCTATCCAGCACGTCTCCGCGTCTCACATAATGGAACTGAGAGACAGTTTCAAAGCCCAGAGGACGCCATGGTTTATGTGAAAACCAAAATCCTACAAGAAGCGCCAAAGGACTAACCATGATTTAAGTAAGAGTGATTTAATCTCACATCAGTGTTATGTTGACACTGTCCTCTCTGGTGAGTAAACAATGTAACTACAATGTGACTACAAAAGTTATAAATACCGCCCATTTAATTTGTTAATTGTGTTGAAGTAAGTTAATTGTGGAACGAACACTGCCAATTCAGCAGTTAATTGTAATTAAAGCAAGGAAGATAAATGTCAGTAACACTTACTACTGGCCACTCTTTGTTTTTCATTTTTGTTCTCTTAAGACACTTACATTTACTTAGCCATGCAACCCTGGCTGGTCGGTATGTGATACTTTTCGTTCTTGTAAGTGGTACAGTGATGTCACAGGGCCAATTTTTTCCTTTTTTCTTTCTTTGATTTGACCTTAATATTAAGGAGATGGTAAACTGCTGATTAAGGATTATGTTATATTGGAAGGAGTTTCCATTTCATGGCACTGCCCCCAAATGGTTACAATTAGAAAACTTATCCTGTGGCCCCACTTCCTTATGTGCACTGCTCTGCTCAAAACTTCCCCTATCTGAACCTATATCCAGGTACACTTCAAATCCGATCGTGAAGCATTCTTTTAAGATTTGGACACAGTTCAGACGATCCTTCTCACTCAACGACTTCTCAATCTATGCTCCTATAGTGAGAAATCACATGTTTGGGCCATCAATTATAGATGGAGCTTTTGATGTTTGGGTTAGGAGAGGGGTCACCACAATAAGAGATCTATTTATTGATAATACTTTCATGTCTTTTGATCAGCTAATGCTGAAGTTCAATATCCCCCGCTCTCATTTTTTTAGATTTCTGCAACTCCGTAGTTTTGTATCAGCATCCTCCACTTATTTCCCATCACAACCACCCAGCTCTCTTTTAGATTCCATTTTGAAACTTAATCCATGTTCCAAAGGGACTATTGGGATAGTTTATTCCTTATTAAACTCACATAATTTGGAACCCTTGACTTTGTTAAGGAATCAGTGGGAGGGAGATTTGGGGACACAGTTTCCTGATGAAGTTTGGAAGAAAGCTTTAGATAGGATACATTCCTCTTCAATTTGCTTACGACATACAATTATCCAGTTCAAGGTTTTACATCGTCTTCACTGGTCTAAAGCAAAACTAGCTAAATTCACGGCTAGTATCGATCCTATATACGACCGATGCAGGCAAACGCCAGCCACCCTTTCACATATGTTTTGGTTTTGTCCAAAACTAAATAATTTCTGGCAATCGATATTTAAAACCTTTTCAGATGTTTTGGAAGTACCCATAGAACCTTCTGCTACTACTGCAATATTTGGAGTAGCTCCACAAGATACACATCTTAGTCACCAGGCAAAAAATGTGATAGCTTTTGCATCTCTTTTAGCTAGACGACTTATACTGCTTAAATGGAAGGACAAATTCCCTCCAACCTTTAAGCTATGGATTAAAGACCTTATGTATCATTTGACATTGGAGAAAATTCGCTATTCTACAAGAGGCTGTGCTCAGAAGTTTTATACTATATGGCAACCATTTTTGACCTATATAGAAAAAATGGACGCCACTGATATTGTAGTTTTGTAATATTGACCCCATATTATATGTTTTTCTTACCACTCATTATTTATTATTAATTATTTATTTAATTTTATCGTTTATTGCATCTTTTAATTGTATTTATTGTATTTTATTTTTTGTATCTCACCTATGATTCTTGTCACATTGACTTTATTTAAATGTACATGTAATTGTTTGTGAAATCTGTTTTGTTTGATTACGAAATGGTACAATAGGGATGGGGCTCTGTTGGAGCAGAAACATGGGGGGGGGGGATATATTGTGTTTATCCAACTGTATCTGTGATTTATTGCATTTTGTATGACTTTAAATACCAATAAAAAGACTTTGAACAAAAAAAACATAACCACATATCATTTAGAATTACTTAACATCTAGCTTTAGAGCTGCTACAAGTTATAATTTTCTCACTTTGGAAATAATGCTAGTGGCCTACTATCATCCCCCACCCGCCAAATTGCAACCTGGTTCTATTCAATTGTTGTGTTTTCCGGTTGTTGCTAGCTACAGGCTAATGACTGCTGCAGTCCCCTTTCCTAAATGATGAGCATTTCGCTAGCAACAATCAATATAGAATGTAATTGAAGGATGAAAATTCATAAAAGTGATGTTAGCTGATATATTTTATTTCATGGAACAAAACGTTGTGTAGCTAATAAGCTTCTGTGTAGCATAGACATATTTTTTGGTGTTCCTTGCAAATTTTGGACGACACAACAAATGGCAGAAATTAAAATTTTCCAGCCTACAAAATTACGTCTTACTTCACTTCTCTATGGCAACAACAAACGTTTTAAAGCAATAAGCGATTTTCCGACCACTAGAGGGTGAGAGAAACCGCAACACATTTGTAAATAAAGCACAGCAAAGCTACTGGACTACAGAGGCCCATAAAGACAAACCTAGCGAAGGACTGTGCGTAATGGCTAATAGCTAAGCATGGAGAAGTGTCACCGGTTACCAGTCTCGCTGACAAGTGAAGAGGTAGGTCGCAAGTTTACTAGTTTAACAAGTTTA